>NW_006341525.1:0-426 GCF_000327345.1 Myotis davidii
AACAAACAAAAATAAACCATGCTCATGCTGCCGGTCTGAGGACTAAACCTCGACAACCACTGAATTAAAGAATCTGCTCAGGATTGTTCTCCATCAAAAAGAAATTTTAGAGATAGAGAAACTATCCTTAAGATGCAATGGTCTAAATGAGTCCATAACAAGAGCCAATGACTTAAATCATTGGAGCACATAAAATGCATTCACAATAGATTATGGAGATTATAGACTGAGGTACTTGTCACTAGGAAAGTACAGAATCAACTAGAACATACAAAATGAAGTTGAAGAAATAGTGAAGAGCCACAAAGGTTACTGAACAAAGAGTGATATGATCAGACTTGCATTTTTAAGAAGACCACTCTAGCTATGTTATAGATTTGAAAAGACCAGTCAAGATGAAAGCAAAAACACACACACACACACACA
>NW_006341526.1:0-427 GCF_000327345.1 Myotis davidii
TAAGTCGAGGCCCCACTGTCTGTACATTCACAGTAAAGAGCTGCAGTGTACGAAATCGGCTCACACCATCAGATGAAAGTGTACAGTTTGACGTATAACTACACGTCCCTGGTCTGCGTTGTTTCCCGTGAGGACCGGGGTCAGCAAACGACTCCCCACAGGACGAATCCCACCCACCTCCTATGTTTGTCAACAGAGTTTCATTGGGACACAGCTGGGCTCGTCAGGTTATGTTCGGGCTGTGGCGCCCTCACCCACGTGTGTGTCAAAGGAGAGGTCAGTTTGCGGCAGAATCTGTAAACGCCTGCAAAGCCTAAAGTATTTACCACCTGGTCGGATCGGAGGTTTGCCGACCCCTGGCCTAGAGGAACCCCGGGCAGGGCACCCTTTTGTGCCTGAAGCGATGGGTGAAAGTTGGAGTGTTACC
>NW_006341527.1:0-426 GCF_000327345.1 Myotis davidii
TCCCTTCCTCTCTGAAATCAATAAAAAAAATCATATTACTATAATAACCGGGAAGCATCACTAGAGAGTCACAGGTGTAAGGTTTCTCACAAACAGATGAAAAAGGGGGGAACTGCAAATTTACAATGAATACTTCACATCTAGTGTTTACATTCTCCCCCTTACGTAATCTGAGAGTTAACTGTTTTGATACTGCTAACAATTCTCAGAGGTAGAAAGTATTTTGAAGGTGAGAAATATCACAACTTGATTTCAGACATTTTTAATAGCCTGTTATCTCATGTGTAAAACCAGAACTAATTTCTTATGGAAAAGATGGGGTCCTGCTCAGGGAAAGTCACGTCCATTTGTCCACTCTATTCATCAGACCGACCACACCTGGCGTATTGGGCTTCCTTCTGACTGCCCTGTTAGTGAGAAGCACAG
>NW_006341528.1:0-427 GCF_000327345.1 Myotis davidii
ATTTAACCATAGTATATTTCTGAGGAATTGGAAATATAGATAAGTGAATACTATTCGGTGTACAGAAATTTTATAGAGAGACCTCAATGCAAACTGACTCTTATTTACTTATTGGTTTGATTAATCCAACATCAACATATCTTAAAATTCTGCATAAGTGTTCCCAAGGACAAACATGTGGAAATTTAGAGCACTATTTGATTTTTAGGTTGACATAGAACAATAAGCATTGTACTGTGTCAGTGAATAGTTACACTAAAAATAGGGTAGCACCAAGAAAGTAAAATATTTCCTGGTGTTAGAAGCTTCCATTGAAAATTAAATTAATACATAACTCTCAGTTGAGATTTTTCATGAGAATGGTTATGTGGCTTGCAAGTGAACATGTGTTGTGATTCTTTCTCTCATTGATTAGTCTAATTTTTTT
>NW_006341529.1:0-427 GCF_000327345.1 Myotis davidii
AAAAAAATAATAATAATCTTATTCTGCTTTGCAGGCAGTACAAATACCTTATAACAAAATAATCATAATTCCTCCCTCCCTTCCATTGTATCATTGCTGCTATTCATTTCACTTATACATACATATATACTGGTATGCACATGTAATCAAATACACTGTATTATTATTTTGAACAAACTTTTATCTGTTCGTTCAATTAAGAAAGAAATTAAAAGTTTTATTTTACTCTCACTTATTCCAATGCTCTAATTTTCTTTATGTAGATCTAAGTTTCTGACCTGTATCATTTTCTTCTTTATAAATAACTTCTTTTAACATTACCTGCAAGGCAGGTCTACTGGCAACAATTCCTTAAATTTTTATTTATCTGAGAAAGACTTTATTTCATCTTCACTTTTTAAAAAATCTGTTTTTATTGATTTTTTTT
>NW_006341530.1:0-427 GCF_000327345.1 Myotis davidii
TTAATATCAATAAAGCTCTTAGAATGCTGTTAGCTACTATTATTATTGGTAGACTGTTTGGAAGTCCCATGTTTACTCCTGTGGAAAGATGCATTCCAGTTCCAGTGTCATGAAGGATGGATGCTCAAGCTAACCCACAAAACCTGTTTGCCAAATGCAGCCTACATATGCGGCGCTACTGGCTTGGGTACTCTAAGCCTGATGGCATGGGCGTGCTGCTCAAGATGGGTAGCAGCTGTGGTGTAGGGAGCAGACTCGCAGCAGCTGGGGTGAGGATTGAGAAGCAAGAGATCCTCTGTGGCTTACAGCTGTGTGATGCTGCACAAGTTCCTTCTTGGTGTCTCAGTTTTCTCATTTGTAACGTTAAAGCTGCAAGGATTGAATAAGCTCATGTGTCTAAAGTACTTAGAATAGTCCCTGGCACATA
>NW_006341531.1:0-427 GCF_000327345.1 Myotis davidii
ATGTAAAGTACAGCATAGGGAATATAGTCAATTTATTTTAGTAACTAGGCATGGTGTTCTAAAACACTAAATTGTTTTAGAATTTAAAAAAAATGATTAAGAAAGAACAAAAAAGTCACACAGTGCAATTTTCTTGAAAAGGTTATTTTCAACTTAATTTTCTTGCTATTTTTATCTTCAGATCAGTTCTAAATCTATGCATTCCTCATTTCAGTTAGGTCTGTATGTGCACCTTACATAGTTCACAAAACTGATGCTGTATAATCTATTTTTTAAATCCTGTCTGAGGTGTTGAAAGCATTGGACTTTATTTAGAAACAGTAGCATAAAAAATAATGAAATACCTACATTTATTAATTTCTTTTCATTTGTATGATTGTTCTATCATTTTTTATATTCTAAAATGGAACTCACCCATAAGTTTTTT
>NW_006341532.1:0-427 GCF_000327345.1 Myotis davidii
GACTGTGCTGGGCAGCCAGGCCTCCTGCCCACCCAGAGCCACAGGTCAGGTTTCTATCTGGTTCGTCTGTCTTCCACATCCTCTGACTGAATGTTTGCCAGTTACAGTTTATTTCCGCTCCAGAAGCATTTAATGATCACCTGCTGTATGCAAAATCACCCTCACCATCATCATCACCAGAAATTACCACTTCGTGCAAATATCCTGCTCTCTGTGTCCATGATTCGCAATCCCAGGCCTCCCATTGGCTTGGCAGCTCCACGCCGTGTAAGTTATGATCCTCTCCCTGTCTCACTTTCCTCAGTTGTAGCATCCTAGCACCCTTTATAAGACTGCTATAAAGGATCAAACGAGCTACCACCCTTTCAAAAACTACAGTCCTGCCCTGGCCAGCGTTCTGAGTGGTTAGAGCATCAGCCTGTGCACC
>NW_006341533.1:0-427 GCF_000327345.1 Myotis davidii
AAAAAAAAAAAATAGGTCTGAATTTCATTAATGATTAAGTTTGTATACTGACTTGTGTGGTTTGAGAATAACATCATACATTCTACTTTAAAATCCTAAAAGACATGTTAAATTGAGGGTGGAATGTGTTTTATATTTTTATACCCAAATATTTAGAACAAATTTAAGATAATAATAGTTCAATTCATATTCTAATTTATGTACATAATTCTATTAGGCAATTTAGATACCAGTTTGAAAAATATGGTTTGGCACACACAATACAGTCTTTAATATTTAATCACATCCTACATTGCATTATTGCAGCTTTTTATTTGTCACTGTATCATCTAAAAGAAAACTAGCAATCCATCATTTCTCATACATTTTTCTAGACTTAGAATATTTGAGGCTAACACCACAAATGACATATTAGGTGATGGTGATT
>NW_006341534.1:0-427 GCF_000327345.1 Myotis davidii
ACTGGGTGGCTATTGTTGTTTTGGCTGTTGTCACTTTTTGACAATCTAAGGAGAAAGAGGTTAGTGCCCCTGAGTAAATAGTGAGTTATTGCATGTTTTAAAAAGACCTGTGTCTACACAGAACAGTTGAAAATTGCTTATCTATCTCCCTTACAGTACACAGCAGCCAGACATAGAAGTTCCAATTAGCATTCTGTATTATGTATTGATGCTGTAATAATATTGCAGAGTTAGATAACTAAGGCCCGACTCATTTTATACATTATGAGATGACTTCAGAAATGTATTTGTTTCAACATAAAGAGCTATATAAGCCTGCTGCTGTATTAGAATTTGTTCCACTAATATCAGTAGGAATGATGGGAACATGGAACTAGCAAAATGAAGAGTGAGATACCATTTTATGGAAATCACTGTGTTTTTTTTT
>NW_006341535.1:0-427 GCF_000327345.1 Myotis davidii
CTCTTGATGGCCTCTTTATGTCTTAAAATTGTGGTCATCATCCATTTCACCAGCAGCAAAAACCAAAAAAGAGAAAACCCAAACCCACAGAAATATTTACACCTCAATTTCCTGAGAAGATAACAGGACGTGTAGAGGTGAACTTTCTCACATTCTCTCCTTTGCTTGAGGCCTAACAGGCTCTTCTCATCATGTTAAAGTATCTGCATGAAAGGGTTGTAAGGCTGAGAACCAAATCTTCAGCAAGGAAGACATTTTTCCCATAAACAACTTGGTCAAGAACGGAATTGTTCAAGATGGGAGTCATTTGAGAACCAAGATCTGATTGTATTGCCTCTCGTTTCATAGACCCAAGACCCGATGAACCACATCTGTCTCCCTACAGTCATGAGGGCATCTCTGTCCCCTCATCCCCGAGTGTCGGGCT
>NW_006341536.1:0-427 GCF_000327345.1 Myotis davidii
TCTAGCATAAATAGAATGTCACAAAAGTGTGCTTTTCAGAGTTAAGAAACTATAGTGTAAACACTGCATGTTGGAAGTCTCTAAGGGAATCCTGTAGATTCTCATATAGATGCAACCTAAATCATGTTATTAAGCACTTCCTGAAATTGCTAATCTTGGGAAAATTGTCAAAGGTCCTAGGGGGACAACATTTAAGTAACAAAAGAGCATCAGAATGATGAATGTTCCTCAAAGGAACAATATTAAAGCCTCAAGAAAAGACTATACTGATATAGAATAAAGATACATTGAAAAAACTTAATTGGTTGAACCAAGTGCTGCATAATGACCCAAAACACAAATGGGACTTCAGCATACTAGTAAAGTGAAAACGAGGCCAGCTTTCTAAAGAAAGCACAGATATATTTTATCTATCTATCTATCTATC
>NW_006341537.1:0-427 GCF_000327345.1 Myotis davidii
AAAATTATTCTCTAGTCTCATTAAGAAATATAATGCAAAAATCCACTAAGGACTATGTTCCCTCTTTATACAAAAGGTTACTGTAGAAAATACCATAATAAGAACGTTGCAAACGAAAGAGAGATGGAGATTACCCTAATACATATTCTTGCAATAAAAACTGAACTGGTAGCTGATTGAAAGTGTAGAGGAAAACGAGTTGTTTTGAAAGATTACACAGACATTATCTCTCACAGAGGTCAACATCATAAAGAGGACATGTTCAAAGTAAGTTGTCTGTACTCAGCCTGACAGTTGGTAGTTTGTCTTAATTACCTTTGAGAATAGAGTTTTAAAGAAAACAATGCCTTTAATGGTTTGTTCTGATCTCATTTTTGTTCTGGTCAATATTTCTGTTAATGACCGGGATGTGGATAGGAATAATATG
>NW_006341538.1:0-427 GCF_000327345.1 Myotis davidii
AAGACAGAAGACTAAGGAAATGGATTTTTAGAAGGAAAAATTGGTTTACTGTTACCAAACTTGGTAACTCACATGGGCATGAATATGGATGTAAAGGAAATGATGAGTGAATGTGTGGATGAAGGCAGAATGGTGACTGTACTAACCAAGAGGTTTCTGTAGGAAGAAGAGGTGGTGGGTGTTAGTTGGTTCTTTGCTTGTTGAATGTGAGGCATCTGTGGGCTATCCAGGTCAATTTCACAGGCAATAAATTGTTTACTGGCCTGGAATTAGGTGGGATGTCTTGGATGGAGATGAGGAATCATTACAATAAAGACGCCATTCTTGCTCCATCATCTTTTAACTGGTAAATCCAAAGTCATGATAACTGAGTAATTTGACTGCATTTGGTTATTTGAAATATGCTTGATATAGTAAATTGTAGTTA
>NW_006341539.1:0-427 GCF_000327345.1 Myotis davidii
TCCTTCTCAGGCAAACCATAAAATCCGCAGTAAAAGGGAATAAAACTGTCAAACTCTCCTGCAAGGGATTCCCACTTGGCGAATCTTTAAAAGCCCATAAATCCAGAAAGATATTGCACTTGACGCTGCTCCCTTCCAGGGGATTCACCACCTTCCCCGCTCTGCTAAGTATTGTGTTAACCTCAGATACACGGCCCCCAGGAGAACCTCATGGAACTTTGGTAAAATCCCAACATACTAAGATCTCTTTTATTCCAACAGATATTCAAGCCTCCTTCCTGGGCGTCTGCTTCATCGGGATTTGGCCCCCACCCTCTGAGCGCTTCAGCATGTGTTTCATGAAAACTTGAAGGAGATACCACATTTAAACAGTGTTACCCTCATTTATTTTTCCTTTCAGAAAGTGATACTACTATTCAAAAAAGGG
>NW_006341540.1:0-427 GCF_000327345.1 Myotis davidii
TGTGTGTGTGTGTGTGTGTAATCGGGGAGCCTTGGGAGAAGGGAGGTGGCAAGGTGCGGTGACACAACCAGGGGAGCAGAGAAAAAGGAAAGGGGAGAAGAAGAAGCCGTGGCAGAGAAGTCCAGACCCTCCTGAGCTGGAAAACACCCAGGGCTTCGTTTTCTGCAAAGACGGGGAAGTCTACCTCTTCATCTGACTCCTGGGCGAGGCTCTGACCACTGCAGCCTGGATGTGGCCGCACCTCCCGAACGCAGGATAGAGAAGGAAGGCAGGAGGCATCTGGACCAAGCAGGAGCAGTGCCTTCCTGGGGTGCAGCCCCACGTAGGAGCAATGGAGAGGAATACGTTACTAAGCCCGCAAGGTCGGAAGGAGGGTCTGCTGGAGAGGGTGGCAGACAACCTCTGCTTTGGCCCAGGGACTTTTTTT
>NW_006341541.1:0-427 GCF_000327345.1 Myotis davidii
AAAGCCACCATTCTCAAAACTGCCTGGTACTGGAGATCTGCATGCAGATGTTAGGATTGATAGCAAGGTCTGAACTGATACAATCTACTCTGATGGTTTTAAGGATATCATCAGCAATGACAAAACCAGAAAGAATTTCTGTGACACCAAAAGTTGCTTTGCTATTCATTGTATTATACCTGAGGAGGCCACGTACAAGTTGTGCAGAGTGAGAACGATCTTTGTGGACACAAAAGGAATCCCTCATCTGGTTATTCATGCATGATACTCACACTATCTGCCACCCTGATTTCCTCATCAAGGAAAATTCAGATTGATTTGGAGACTGTATATGGTACTAACCTGAGAAGAATTGGTATCATCACCAACAGAGACATCCTGATTCTTTTAATGTGGTTCATGTGAAAGATATCAAAGGCAATAGCTT
>NW_006341542.1:0-427 GCF_000327345.1 Myotis davidii
AAGTTCTATCTTTGCTTTTTACTTTATAAGCTAACAACTACAATTCATGCAACCATTTCTCAATGAGCCCATTTCAGAATCTTTTAATATTTTTGTTGATCTTTGTGGAATCTCTTAACTTCCCTTTCCAAATTGAGTAGTTAACACTATTCTTTGCTTAAAGATTAACTTCACAATTCATATGTGTATTAATCTGTGATTCTTTACCTACATCCAACTATTGTTTGTTATGATAACCTTCCAATATCAGTAAGTCACACCTTCCAATATCAGTAAGTCACATTAACCTTATGAACACTGTTGCTGAGTTTCAGGGCAGCTGTCATCCAAGCATTGCAAAACACATTATAATAATAGGCTTGATTTGCATGAAATATAAATTGAAGAAAGCAAAATAACAATTCTGCCTCTGTTATATAACAAAAAA
>NW_006341543.1:0-427 GCF_000327345.1 Myotis davidii
GGAAAATAAAATTTTAATTGAAAAGTAATATCCTTCCATATATAATCTAGTATAATTATGCCTTCAATCTAAAGTAAATAAAAGTACATTGATGAATAAAGAAACAGAAAGCAGGAAAGACCTTTGTCCTGAAGAAATTAAGGCATATCAGAAAATAAATAAGGTATTTGGAGTTATAAAATTAAACATATGTCTATGTAACCAAAAGGTGAGTGTAACAGCTAAGCACTGGAGAGCAAGAATGTTGTTTATTCTGAACAATCTCACAATAGGAAAGGTCCTACTTGAATCCCAAAATATTTGGATTACTTGTTCAAGGCCCCCATATTATAGATGGCACCTATTGCTAATATCAACAAATACTTTTAACATCTACTATGTCCATTGCAAAAATATGAGTACAGTGGGGCCTTGACTTACGAGTGTC
>NW_006341544.1:0-427 GCF_000327345.1 Myotis davidii
AGTCCCTTGGATGGCAACCATAAAAGTTGGGGCAATAAATGTGTTGTCCAAGCTCTTCATTCCTTAGGGAGCTGCAGGTTCCCTCCTGATTGCCATGTGACGTGGCAGGGGTGGGGTTTGCAGGCAGAGTGACTCTCAGTCTTTCCTATCCATTTTGATCAGTTCTTCAGTTCCTACTGGGGATGAAGCCCAAAACCTGGATATGTGCCTTGTCTGGGAATCCCATACACATCACTCCCACCAACTGAGTCACCTGGCCAGGGCAGTCCTATTCTTATCTGTCACTTTTAACACAGTCTCTAGACAAATATTTTGACTTTTCCAACGTAGCAATAGAAATATCTTTTAGTTTGCTGACTGTGCAAAAACAGCTTTCTTATAAAAGATGTACATTCAAATTATCTATCATCTATCTATCTATCTATCT
>NW_006341545.1:0-427 GCF_000327345.1 Myotis davidii
TAACCACTGAGAACACTGGCCAGCGCAGACCTACGTATATTTTTTTCTGGATTGGGTGAAGAATGCACAGTCATGGAGGAATATGACAGGTTAAGGAGTATGAGGTAATTATAATAAACCGGGAGAAACTTAGCCAGGCCTTTTTGTTCTGATTCTTCTGGGAGTCCCTTTGTCTTTAGTAATAAGGATGCTCCTTTCCTCCTGGTACAGGGCAGGCACCTCTCACAGGAGGGTTTCATGATCTCTTTCAGCAAAGAGGAGCGAGGGGGAAAATCAGAATGACCTTCAGCTTACAAGGTATCATATTTTGGGGTAGTGTGTCCTGAACCCCACATCTCCAATGACTCATGCTCAAGAATTTGTGCACAAAAACATTTACTAAATTGTTCACAGCAAAAAGTATCCATGCCTTTTCCCCTTCAATCCC
>NW_006341546.1:0-427 GCF_000327345.1 Myotis davidii
GTTTGTCTTTAAGCAAAGCCACTCCCTTTGGAGTGTTTTCATTTGGATGCTTGGGTTTGTCATGTTTGCAAACTGTACTTTCCTCACTTTATTGGCAGAGAAATGTGTAAGAAGAGCAAAATGTGTATGCATACATACAAACACACACTAAGTAACTTCCTTCTTAATTAGACTGCTTCTTATTCTAGATAAGTAGATAATATACGAAGATAAATCAATGGTTAGGACGCTCTTAATAAAAAGAAACATGTGCTCTTTTGGCTTAGCCTATATTTAAATGATGAGCATGGCCATCCAAATACACACATCGCACCACACGTGACCAGACATCTCCGCCTACTTCATTCACACTTAGTGAGATCATGCAAAGGAAAGTTACAGCCATTTTATAAACGAAGAGAGCAAAACCCAACGATATGAATCGACC
>NW_006341547.1:0-427 GCF_000327345.1 Myotis davidii
GACACATTGATTGGTTGCCTCCTGCAGGCACCTGGACCAGGGTGCGGAATCGAGTCTGCAACTGAGGTACGTGCTCTTGACCAGAATGAACCTGCAAACCCTCAGTGCTTGGGCCTATACTCTATCCACTGAGCCAAATCCTCTAGGGCTATAACTTTTTAATTATGATAGCTCCAAGGTTCCCATTGCCTGCATACTCCCATGGAGTGGAGATAGAATCTGAGAATATGATGTCACTCCCTTGATTGTGCTGTTGTAAGGCAAAAGAGATTTTGCTGGTGGAATTAAAGCTCCTAATCATTTGACTTCAAGTTAATCAAAAGAAAGATTATTCTGGGGGGAACCTAATCAGGTGAGTGCTTAAAAGAGATGAGACAGCTACAGACATTCTGCAGGCCTTGGGAGAAAGCACAGCCTGTTGTGAACT
>NW_006341548.1:0-427 GCF_000327345.1 Myotis davidii
ACTGACTAGAAATGTCCCCAAATGGAAGCTAGGCTGGTGTACAGGGTAGAGAACATATTGACCCTCCAAAATGTCTCCACAGAAGCTGGGTGCCCATGTGTTAGGAATAAGACACAGGCTTCTCATCCTTGAGCATGACTTTGGACCAGACAGTTTACATCATTCACTCCAATGGTAAGATTCAGCGAGTCCAGAATTAATGAAAATGACTGGCCTGTACAACACCAAGAAAACAACTTGTCCCAGCGAAGTAGGACTGTGGTTGTTTCTAAATCAAATAGCAGATGCACAGTATGTGCAGATGGCCATGTGATTCAGGGCACGCGTGCTCAGGTTCTAAATTGACACCAAGTTCATTGTAAGGGATACAGCACCATCTGTTACCTGGGAGGTTAGTTATTTTTATGACTGCTGAACTCACCTGACT
>NW_006341549.1:0-427 GCF_000327345.1 Myotis davidii
GCATGTGGGGAAGCCTTTCCTATAAGTGTAGGGACTGAGGGTGGACTAGCCTGGTTTTTCTGGGGACTGTGTGAGGTCATCTCTTCCCTTGACTTCAGTCAACATGTAAATTTGGCTTAGTGGACCACATGAGTCATGAGACTCATTGGTTAAGGTGAAAAAGATCAGCCACTTTCAGTATCTTACATCTTAATTTATGATGTTACTTTACTCAGAGAAACCATTGCCCAAGCACAGGAATGTGGCATATATGTGATTCTTGTTGTTGAAAATTTTGTGACTGTTTGTACAGCTTCCTGTGCAAACTATTTGATATGAAAACCCATTGCCTATTGCAGAGACCCCAAATAGTTACATCAGAAATAGTTATGGTTCTAAGTGGAGAAAATACACAAAATAAAAGCAGTGATCATGAATGTGCACAACT
>NW_006341550.1:0-427 GCF_000327345.1 Myotis davidii
TGTATACTCCTCTAACTGAGGGTTGACGTCTTCAGAGGGCCAGGAAATGACAAGAGCAATGGACATCTTCAGGTCCCATGACCTGGGGAAGACATTTGTCCTCTCTGAACTTATTTCTTAATCTTTAAGCATGGGAATAAATAGACAACATTTCCAACATATACATATTTTAAAATTCATCACTGACCTGGCAAGCAAATAAGGGCTCTTCAGAGCAGGAAAAAAGACATGAAAGCTACCCAGAAAGGTAAGCAGAGCTCTGGGGAAGGTCTTTATCTTGAGGTCATGAAACCAACCCAGTGGCCCTGAGCCTGTTTTAAAAGGGGAAAGAAAAAAGCCTGGAGCTGCCTAGAGCTGTCTAATGGAAAATGGCTGCATAAAGTTGGAATCTGAATGCCTGTAAAAGAGTGAAATGGAAATAAACATT
>NW_006341551.1:0-427 GCF_000327345.1 Myotis davidii
CAGCAGGAGAAATAGCTCAGTGAACTCAAAAGCAAGAAACTGAACCGAACCACCCAAACTGTGGTGTCCACTATAGTGCTAAGTTTAAGCTTAGAACAATATATATGATGTTTCTCTGATCTTAAAGTGAATTATATCAGGGAGGTTTGGAAACCAGACAGTACCTGAGGATAGAGAATCCTTACCCCTTCAAAGGCAATGATAGTCACAGAGTGATGAGGAGAACATTCTTGAAATGTGAGTCCAAGAAGAATTATTCAGAAGAATAGCTTCATTTAGAAATTAGCCAACTTCTTTACTCACTCCTTCCTTCAGGAAAGATCTTTATCCACTCCTTCCTTCAAAGTCAAACTGCCTAAACCCTGGCCAGGTTGCTAAGTTAGAGCATTGGCCCTGGCACCAAGGGGTCTTGGGTTCAGTTCCCAGT
>NW_006341552.1:0-427 GCF_000327345.1 Myotis davidii
TGGACCCAGGAAGGACAATAAGACAATTAATTATTCATTTAAAGTAGTGAAAATTTGAAAATACTACCCTGAAATATATCTATAACCTTTCTTTATTAGTAATTACTATATTATGCTCACAAACAGATGTAACTATTCCCAGAAATCTTAAAATGTTAATAAGTCATAGAGTCCACAAGTAAACATACCAGGCAAGGGATTCCCTGCAGCCTTACACTCCAGCTGTATAGGGCTGTTCACCACCACGCTCTCATTCAGCATCTTCCCTGCGTCCTCCAGGCTGGGCGGTTCTGCAAGAAGCCCAGACACGTAACTCACTCATATAAATTGGCGAGGACGTGGAGAGAAGAGAGCCCCTGTGCACTGCTGCTGTGATGTAAATCGATACAGCAACTATGAAAAACAGCACGGAGGTTCCGCAAAAAAA
>NW_006341553.1:0-427 GCF_000327345.1 Myotis davidii
GCTTGCCTCTGTGGTCCCGACACCTTGTCATAACATCGGTGGAGGAAGTCATCCTGCAAAACTTACGGGGCAGTCCCAAAGTTCCAGCCGCCGATGGCCAGGAGGGTTTTCAGTTGACTGTTTCTGAGGGGAAAGAAGCAAAGAGTGTGTCAGAACAAATGGAAAGAAAGAGAAATCATTTCAACATCACCTGGTTTCATGATTGCTCAGCCAGGGGGAGTCTCACGCCAACTCTCATACTGGTTTCTTCATTCTCATCCATTCCTCCTCAACTGTGGGAGCGGTGGCATTAGATGGCGGACGCGGTGGGCTCCTCAGTGCCAGTTCAGGTTGCTTCCGAGTAGAAGGTTGCTCCCCCCTGAGTCCATAGCACTGGACTTTCCTAAACTTCCCTGGGCAACTGAGCTAGACTTCAGTTGATGACCCC
>NW_006341554.1:0-427 GCF_000327345.1 Myotis davidii
GAGAAATCAATGAGATCCCAGGTGTAAACTATTTATAACAGTGCATGGGATGGGACAAACCTTCAGAAATGGTTAAAATACTTATTACTATTTAATATTACCATCATTACCTGAAAGGTGAGATGTTAAAAACCTCTCTAAGCCTTACTTTCATTTCATCATCTGTATTTTGGACCTAAGTACAGCCATCCCACCTCTCTGTACATCTTAGCTAGTGTTTTGTAAAGGTAGATGCTGAAGAGAGTGGTGTAGCTCCCTCGCCTAAAGACACAGAAAATAGAGATGGTATTTCAGCCAAGTCTGACTAACACCGCCTTAATTACAATGCTTTATTGCTTCTCACGTCATTCTCAAGACAAAACACAATAATTAATTGCAAAGACCAAGATAGGGCCCTTTCTAAAAGCAGACTTAGAAAACCACATGA
>NW_006341555.1:0-427 GCF_000327345.1 Myotis davidii
CCTTTAACTACTCCTCACCCTTCTTCTCCCTGGTAACTTGTTTCCTTTTTCTGATCATGATTTTCCCTCGGCCCATTATTGTGTGCACAATAATTAAAAATCCATATTTGTTGAATGAAGTACTAAAAACAGCAATTGCTTATCCTGCCCCTCTTATGGATTCTCAATTATCATGATGATTTTAAAATAATTATAACTCCTGATTTTCACATTCTGTTCTCTGGTAACCAGGTTGCTCTTTCTAGCATGACCCACTATAGTAAGGAATGGAAACTACATTTAGCAAACTTTGGTACCTCCTAGCATTAGTATTTCTCGATAACCAAGGTCCTTTGGTTAGACCCAATTAATTTTAATAAAACCAAACAATGAATATGCATGAAAAATTTCAACCCTATGCTTATTTAAACCTGTTCCTCTGTCCTTT
>NW_006341556.1:0-427 GCF_000327345.1 Myotis davidii
GGTGGGGTCACCATAGAAGTCTGGACAGGAGGCTCTGGTGCCCAGGGAGATGCCCAGGTCAGGCCGAAGGCCTGTGAGGAAGGCTTGTGCCAGGTGGTGGCTAGTGGTGCCCTCTGCTGGCCGATGTAGGGAGCCTACCTGGGCGCCTGCTCCCTGTGCACACGCTGGGGCCCTGTCAATCTCCAGCCCCTACTGAGAAAGCCTCTCAGAGTCTGGGTCAGGACAGGCCCTGGGCACCCACGTGAGGGCTGGAACCTTGAGCCTTGAGCGTTCCTGAGCTGCGTGGCCTCTGCATAGTCCTCGGTCACCACACTTCCTGGTCTCTGTGACCTCCACGAACATCCCAGGAGTCAGACTGGGTGCCAGGCCCTGCAGGGTCGCAGCTGCCTGACCACTCTACCCCCAGGATGCTGGTGCTGTCCCCTCC
>NW_006341557.1:0-427 GCF_000327345.1 Myotis davidii
GATGATAGATAGGTAGGTAGGTAGGTAGATAGACAGATAGATGATAGATACATATAAGTGCCCAAAACATGAAAAGCATATTCTTTACAATAAAAGAAGACAGGAGCTGTACCTGAGTTGACTTTTAAGGAAAATGCTAAAGAATAAAAAGAGATCCAAATGTTCAAATGACAAACATTCTTTCTAGAAGCATCAACTCTTCTAGCAACAGGATATTTGTTTTTGCCTACTCAGCTCCTTGAATAGAAAGGGACAATCTATAAATCCTTATTTGGACTGACATCAAAAGGCCTTCCAAGTTGCTATTCCTCCCTTGACTCTACTTAAATTGTAAAAAGAAAGACATTTCTGAAATTCATTTGTTTTCTAGTTAGAAAATACTTATACAATTTTTCCAAGACATTGAAAGATATATTGATATGGTCTG
>NW_006341558.1:0-427 GCF_000327345.1 Myotis davidii
TCTATCCACTGAGCAAACCCAGCCAGGGCTATAGGGAAAATATTAAGTTTGACCCAAAACCATATAGGGTGATGGACAGAAACCAGATTACAAGGTGTTAAGAAGGGAGGAAGAAGAGACAAGTCAAAGTCAACAAAATTTCCTACGTGTTTGAGAGGAAAGATGTAGTAGGGGCTCTACTGGGTGGTGGATAGAGAGATGGCCTTCTAGGAGCAGAGGGATGCATGAGTTCTTAAACACAGAGAGAACAGACCAGGCAGAGGAGAGTGATGGCTCAGGAGAGTGGGTAAGGGTGCCGGGGCTATTAACAGCTTCTCTGTAACGATAATACCCTGAAGTCAACATTCAACCTGGGCCCTTTGCATTAATTCCGTGAAATTCTCTATGAGATTCCGTTACACATTCAAAGTTGGGAGCAGCCCAAGAG
>NW_006341559.1:0-427 GCF_000327345.1 Myotis davidii
GACCTCTTGGTTGACACTCAACCACTGAGCCAAGCCGGCTGGGCTCCATACTATTTGTTTTTTAACTGAAAGAACTGTAATGTAAGCATCATGGCCAGAGAGAGGAGAGAAGGGCACTCTACTAGAAGTCAGAAGAGTTTTGTTCTCATTCTGGCATACATGCCAATCAAAAACTCTTGCCTCACCTATTTGTAGGATTACTGTAGGCTTCAGTGAGAGAGGGACTGTCATCCAGAAAGGGTGAGCTAATGTAAGAGTTCTCATCAAGGGCAACTGCGGCTGAGCTGGATTCTCCACTATGAAACTGCAGCTCATTCCCACTTCAAAAATCCTAAAACCTTTTATTACTGACATTAATGTAAGAGAGCAAAGTCAGTAAACTCATTTAAGACAACTTATTCTAGAGCAGCGGTTCTCAACCTGTGGG
>NW_006341560.1:0-427 GCF_000327345.1 Myotis davidii
CTGATCTGGTTCATGGTATTCTTTTTCTCCTCTTGATCCTTGTAATTCTTAGTCTGAGCACCTCACTCAATCACTGACATTCTCACTGCCAATGACATGTGTTTTGATATAATGCAAATCGGGTCTTTAAGATCTCAGCCAAGCAATGTTCAGATTCTGTCGCCTTCATGTTCCAAGGTTTCTGTAACAATGACAGAACAATCTAGAAATAGTTCGCTTAGTCTCTGTTCTTAGAGGGGGAACTTTTCTTTCAAGGTTAGTGAGTCATAGACATAGTGCCCGTGTTAATGAGACTCATAATAAAACATTTATGAACTCTTTACTATGGGTCAGGGTCTATGCTAAACATTTGATATGTATTAATTTATATAAACATTATAACGACGCCGAAGAAACGAAAGGCACAGAGAGATTAAGTTGATGTAGG
>NW_006341561.1:0-427 GCF_000327345.1 Myotis davidii
ATTCTCTGCTTTTATAGAGGGTCTGTATAAAAATATCCATTTGAATGGCTTATCTAAGTCTGTCACAAAATTGTAATTGAAGACCTTTTCCATTATATTATCCAATGAACCTTCTGTAATGGCCTAGGCGATAAATGTCTCTTTGTTACCAGGAAGAGGTTTCTTCAGCAAGTGAATAACATGGATATTTCTTTGCTTTTCCTTTGCTTCTCTTTCCTTCCCCTCCCTTTCTTTTTCCCCAAACATAGAAAGTATCTAATGCATTAAAAACAACCCACACTGACTGAGCATGTACTGTGAACCTGTCGAGATCCTTTACATGTCTTTCCTTATTTGACCATCACAACATCCTATGCTATACACACTGCTATTGTTCCTCTTACACAGATGTGCAGACTGAGGCTGAAAAAGATTTGATGACATATCC
>NW_006341562.1:0-427 GCF_000327345.1 Myotis davidii
GGGGGCAGGAGCCGGTGGGAAAGGAATGGACACTGAGTCAGGGAGATTGGGGAGTGTTTGGAGAGGGAGCGAGTGATATTTCACAGCTGCTACAATTGACTTTTACAAAATTTTGCCACATTATGCCTCATACTGAGAACTTCATTGTCTGTTCTGAATAAAATGCACAGAAAATAGTTGATATTTAAATATAATCTCAAATTCTGTGTTGTTAGTTGTGAATTCTCTTGGGAATTTTTTTGAAGGCATACTTTGGCTGCTGTCCACTGCATTTCATCATCCTCTGTGGTTCTCTTGGAGAGAATATCACTTATAAAACAAGAGCAAGATACCTGAGGGTAGAGGTCGGGAAGAACACAGATATTAGTATAAAAACATGATTCCAAAATGAAAATATGCTGATATAGAGCCAAATAACAGAAAAAAA
>NW_006341563.1:0-427 GCF_000327345.1 Myotis davidii
TCATTCATTCATTCATTCACTCCTTCGTTCAACAAATAATTGTTGGGCACCTACAACGTGTTCAATACCAGGAGTAAAAAGATGGGCAAAATTAGACACATCAGTGATTTCAGGGAGTTTACAGTCAAGGAAGGAGACAGCGTTGAATCAGATAATCACAGAAGTAGAGGTGGAATGATGATCATAACAGTGCTGTGTACAAAGGCACGTGGTCTTCTGAGCACATATAACAGGGACTGATGGGTCAAGGACTCAGAGAGGCCTCCCTGAGGAAGCAGCTGTGGGCTGAGATCAGAAGCATGAAGTGAAAACTGACAGAGCCCCCGGGGGGAGGGGACAGGGATGACTGGTGGAGCAATGTGGTGGGGCGGAGGTTCCGACATCTAGGGCTGGTGAGTGGAAGGATTCCGCCCAGAAGAACTGTAGT
>NW_006341564.1:0-427 GCF_000327345.1 Myotis davidii
GTGCATCGGGCCTCTAGTACTACTATCAAAAAGGGAACATTTTATTTTTACATCTGCCATTCACCTTTATCAATAAATCCATCTTTTTTGAAAGACAGTAGCAACAAGAAATTACACAATCACTCCCCATTTGTGTTATAACATCTGAACATAGAGAGCTACAGTATTTTGTCATTAATAGATACATCAGAGATCCCAGAAAGAAGCCCATAGATATAGAATCAACTGATCTTTGAGAAAGGTATAAGAATGCACAATGGGGAAAGACAGTTTCTTCAGCAAATGGTGTTTGAAAATCTAGATATCTACATGCAAAAGAATGAGACTGGACTCCTATCTTACACCATACAAAATATGGACTCAAAATAAATTAATGATTTAATGTAAGACTTGGAACTGTACAATTCCTAGAAGAAAAAATAGAGTA
>NW_006341565.1:0-427 GCF_000327345.1 Myotis davidii
AATATTCACTTTTTGGAAATATAAATAATGGAATTATTGGCTTTCTGTAAGCTCAGAGAATACTAATTAAAACATTTGAGTGTACAGAGGTAATTCTTGAGAACTGAAAAGAGCAATTTTAAGAAATTACTGAGGTATCTCTGGTAGAAATGGCATCCTGTTCCCGTTTTATTTTTTTTCCAATATGTACAAGGAATTGTTTCATTTGTCATTTTAATGAAAATTAGTATTAAGTACAATGTCTGAGATGCACAAGGAAAATAACGGAGGTAGAAATCTCAGTGCTGTGTTTCAATGTGGAATTCTTACTGTCATTAAAATCTTTTGATTAACCCTTGCAGAAAATATATATGTTGGCCCAAGTTATCTAAGCAAAATATTATCATTGGTAAATTTACTGATTTGACAAATATTTCTACTGATACAC
>NW_006341566.1:0-427 GCF_000327345.1 Myotis davidii
TAATTACATCTGCAAAATCCCTTCACAGCAGTAAAGTTTCTGGATTAGTATTTGGTCGAATGCCTGAGAGAAGGTAGGTATACCAAGGAGTGAGACTCTTGGGGGATCTGTCTTAGAATTCTGTCTACCCCAAGGATAATAATAATACCTTGGAGGATTGTTAAATGGATTAAGTGAGATATGTGAGTAAAGCACTTAGCATAGTATCTAGTGTAAAGTCTCAATAAATGGAATTTAGTGTCATTAATACCTATATACACTCCATTTTCCTGCATATATGGATTTTTTAATTATTTGGATTTCCACACAATAAAACAGGGATACTGGGGCCACAGGCAACAAACTCACAAAACCCATTGTTTAGTCTACTTGCTGAAAGTTGATGTATGTTTTCAAGTTATTTAAAAAGAGTGCAGTTAAAAAAAAA
>NW_006341567.1:0-427 GCF_000327345.1 Myotis davidii
GTCTTCATGACACTTTGCTCCTTCTAGAATAAACTTGGAAGCCTTTTTGCACGTTACGTGCACTTGCTCCTGCTTGCTAGGTCTCATTTGGATTCTCTAGAGACCTTGATGAGAGGCTCTGCCACAAGGAGAAATTTTCTTATCTACCAATAGTACTTCCAGGAAGGTCCTTGCTCTTGAACTCTCAAGAAGCACTTGTTATTAATGTTTCAGCAGAGTTTAGCTTCCTGAACACTGAGTGATACTTGAAAATCTGTGGTTTATAGTACTTCTGAAATAGCATTTTAAATTGCACTAACTAGTCCATTTAATGGAAGGCGGTCATGACTCACTGGAATCTTTAGCCTGAGGGGAGGACACGCATTTTAAACAGATTCCTCAGCTTCGATAATTTTATAAAGTTGGTGAACTGCAGCTTAGGGGAGAA
>NW_006341568.1:0-427 GCF_000327345.1 Myotis davidii
TTGGACAAGAAATTATATGCTCATGCTACCTACAGAGAGGCAAAGAAGCCTCACACATCAGGTCCTTTTGTCATTCTAACACATGTGATAGGAAATAACCTGCAGCTCCCCTGAATGAGAGTGGGGTTTGGCCTCCTGGGAGAAGTAGCCAGCCTCTTCTTGAGGAGGGAATAAGGAATAAATAAACTGGAAAGCTGACCGTGAGGGCAATCCGAGTACAATCAAGTGTTTTGGGGTTGGAATGTCAGGAACAGGGGTAGAGAAATGCCTGGAAGGCAGAAGCTGCAATTATTATCTAAAACGATTTTTGGTCTAAGGACAATTTTACATATCTAAAAATTAGTAAGAACCCAAAAAACTTTTATGAGGGCTATATCTGCCCGTCATTACTATAGACAATATTAGAATGAAAAGTTTAATAAATTTA
>NW_006341569.1:0-427 GCF_000327345.1 Myotis davidii
TCTCTGAAATCACTAAAAATATATTTTAAAAAACCTATCATATGCAGTCTATTGACTATTCCATCCAGGATAAATAGTGACTTCATAGAAAATGGTGCTGATTTCCTTGTGACACCCTCTTTATCATTTCTGGTGAAAACTCTGTGATCAGGGGAACTCAGTAATATGGCTGTCTGGTGTGTCAGAAAGGTCAGCAGAGGCTCTTACACAGTAGGGTTCTTTACATCACAAAGTCTGCCAATCTTCAGAACCTAGCTTCCTTGAATACAGATAGTCAAGCTGTAATTGGAGGCACCCAAAGACACAGACTGCCCTTTTGTTTCATATACCCTCAAAAAATTTGTCAGCTCTCCAATTTATTTCTTAATAAAAATAATCTTCCAAGACTCCGTATTTTCCTAGGTCGCTTAAACAAATTTTGCTTCAC
>NW_006341570.1:0-427 GCF_000327345.1 Myotis davidii
GATTTCACTTATATGTGGAATCTAAAAAAATAAGTAAAACAAAACAGAAACAGACTCATACATTCAGAGAACATATTGGTGGCTGTCAGAGGGATGAGGGGTGGGAGGATGGGCAAAATAGGTGAAGGGGTTAAAGAAGTAAACTACAAACTGTCAGTTATAAAATAAAGAAGTAATAACCTTGTTGCAGATGGTACTGAGATAAGGATGCATATGTTTATTGGCTAACAAATACAACTTTTTCTCTGTTGCAATAAGTCACTTATAAAAAAAAATCTTCTATGAAAGGCCTACACAAACTCATTTCCCTAATTTCAATACCATAACACAAAACAGATTACAAATAGCACTAATGTCCACTGAGTGCTATAAACTTTAGGGCTAACTGGTGATTGACATCTATTTAGCAATGAGGAAACAACCCATG
>NW_006341571.1:0-427 GCF_000327345.1 Myotis davidii
TTCATATAGTAAGTAGGGTAATCTTCAATAATCATGAGGGTAGGGACATGGCTCATTCTGTTTCTTGGTGCCCATAGTAACGATGACCAGGTGGTTGAGAAAGCAAGCTGCCCATCAAACACTGCTTCATTCTCTGGTTGGGCAGAATAAGCCAGTCTACCTGATGGTGCAGACATAACTGAGTATGAAATTAAACCATAGGGGTTCAAAGTTAGTGCCACCACTTACTCCCTCTGTGTAACCCTGGGAAAGTTGCTAACTACCCAAATCACAGTTTCTTACCTCTGAAATGAGCGCTAATAATAGTACCTGCTTCCTGGAAATGTCAGAGTGCCTAAGCCTCATATGCAATTAGTGCCCAATAAATACTAGAAGAACGAAGGTGAAACATTGCGAGAGAAAAGTTGAGCAGAGGGGATATGTTCAA
>NW_006341572.1:0-427 GCF_000327345.1 Myotis davidii
GAGTCCTCTGCCCAGCCAAGGTCACATTCTTTGGGAGGACAAAGCAAAGCTCTTGCTGGCCATGTGAGGCCTCAGAAAATTATCACCTACTGAATTCACTCTGAAAAACGTATTTAGGTTGTATATGTCAACAAAAAACTAGCATAGACTGGAAGGAGAAACTGCAGCGAGTTAAAAAAGAAAAAAAACCTCATAGGTAAGTGCAGGTAAAACCCAATACGATGTAAATTTTAACTGAAAACATAACAATCTGGAAAAAAAGTGTCCACTGATCATGCTGCAGGAGCTGGTGTGAAGTGCTGTGAGGGGGATGGGGTGTGGAGGGAAGGGAATAAAAGAGGTAATTATTAAGAGGAGGACATGGTCCCGAATTAATTCTCAATGTCAGTAGGGAATACATGTTTTAAAAGGTGTGTTAAGCCTGGCC
>NW_006341573.1:0-427 GCF_000327345.1 Myotis davidii
CAAGGTCATGAGCTCACTGTCGTTGAACATATGCATGGCATAGCTGGTTAACCGCAGTAGAAAATACTGCAGAGGGAATTTAAGTTTCAGATGTTGGCGCTCTCAAGAGGCAAGACCAGCTGAAGGTGTTCCCCTGCCGGAAAGGGAAGGAAGGGGGGCCTGCAGTTAGCTAGGAGGCGCTCCTGGGAGAGGTCCCCGCGAAGGGACAAGCCTGGGTTTTGTTTCCACTAGATCTTCAAATCAGATCTCAAACGTCATCCGCCTTTCCTGACTTCCTCTAACTCCCTCTTCTGCTCAAAACACATTGTTCCTTCTTTTATTGCCAGTCCCATACCTTTTTATTGTAGCTGTTAATTAATTATATGGCTCCCATCTAAAACATGATCTCCTGGAGTACGGGACCCTGTCTTATAATTCTTCTCTCTCT
>NW_006341574.1:0-427 GCF_000327345.1 Myotis davidii
GGATGCATACCATGGGCCAGATACAGAGTTGAACACTCTACAAAGCCCCCCAATATGGTTGCACAGGTCGGCCCTGCATAGCATCACAGTCTATGTGAACGGTGCCTCCTGAAGTTGTTCAGGGCACTACCTGCATAATGGCCCATGACAGCCCTGATGATTTAATCCAGATAACAATCCTGTAAGGAAGGTACTCTCCTCACAGCCATTTCACAGAAGGGGAAAAAGAGGCTTAGAGGTGGAGAAATTTACTCCTGTTATAGAGCCAGGATTGGACCCAGGCCAAACACAAGCATGAGTTCTCCACTATTGGTGCAAAGAGTGAGCCAAAGGCATAGCTAGTGTCAGAGAAGCATCCTCAGGAACTCTCATCTGAGCCCCAGATCCACTCCATCAGGTAGAGAGCGACCATCCACAAAGCTGACAG
>NW_006341575.1:0-427 GCF_000327345.1 Myotis davidii
GCTCTAGATCCAAAGCAAAGGACAGACAGGGTTAATAGGTATTTGTAGGTAATGCATATGTGAAAGAGAATGGCATATAAAGAGAGGAATAAAATTGTGTAATTTATAAAACACAGTTGTGCAATTTCTGTTACCTTTGTAGCTCCTCTGTTTCTCATCATATGAATATTCATTATCATCTTTAAGCATTGTAATCAATTTTTTAGAGTTCAATCCAATTAAACATAGTTCATGTACCAGGCTATATTTTTCAATTATTGAATTTTCTAATTTGCTTTTCTTAAAGAGAAAAGTAAAAAGCATTGATAGTATACTCTATGAAACAGGCACTTTAGATGTATGATTATCTTATTTAGTGTCCACGATAAATGTTTAAGGTAAATGTGTTAAGAAGCATCACTTTTTCTATCATCTTATCATAAAAAAA
>NW_006341576.1:0-427 GCF_000327345.1 Myotis davidii
GTCATGTTTACATGTTGGGCATTTCCTGTGTATCAGATGGGCATCCTGGTGCACTGAATCATCCCCAGAGTCTTGCCAGGTAGGCAGTAGTCTGCCCATTTTACAGATGAGAACACAGAGGAAATGGAGGGAGCCAAGAATGGGCTTTCTAAAGAGGGAAACGGATGACCTTGCCAGGAGGTGGCAGCAGTGAGGGAATGCTCCACTCCTAACTTGGTTCCTTTCTTACTCTGCCCTGTCACTCAGTCCCAGGCGTCTCAGAGTGCATGCCACCAAAAAGAAATAAAGTCCCGATGGGGCCTGGGCTGTCAGGGTACCGATGGCCACAGCACTGTGGGTCCAGGAGCCAGAGATAGTATAACCATGCAGAAACTTTATTTTCTTTAATCTGGCCTTTATTTTTTTTAATATATTTTTTATTGATTTC
>NW_006341577.1:0-427 GCF_000327345.1 Myotis davidii
TGTTTCTTCTTTTTTAACAAGAAAGGTACTTTATATGTGCAATTTTATAATCCAGTTTAAGAAAATTTACAATAAACTTAGCACCTTTCCTAAACAACAATAACAATAAAAACAAACAGAATGCCCACTGCTACCTTCATAAATGAGCTTTTTCCACTTATTCCTTTTTTCTACATGGAAGCAATGCAGTATTTACTCTTTTGTGTTTGGACTCTTCCATGCAACATGATTTTTTTGTTTTGTTAATGAATCCATGTTCGTGTAAGTAGCTACATTCTATCCAAATACTTTGAAATGTAATTTTTGTTCTTCTAGCTTTCATTATTCCTGTTGAGAAGTCACCTGTAAAATTTATTGTTGAAATTTGAAGGTAATCTCTCTTTTTTCTCTTTGGCTTTTGATATTGAGCAGTTTTGTCATGATATGC
>NW_006341578.1:0-427 GCF_000327345.1 Myotis davidii
CTTACACGCATTGTTTTATTTATCCCTAGCGTCAGTAAGGAACTTAGGGGAAAACAGCAGCTGGGTAGATGTGGGAAAATTATGCAGTTGGTTTTGGCTTAGGAATGAGGACCCAGCCAGCAGGCAGTTGAAATTGTGTGACAGAAACTCAGGGAGAGAGCAGAGCAACTCTTAAAAGGATGAAAGAAGATAAAATTGTCTAAAGATCTTTAGGTAGGATTTGACTGTTTCCATTGAGAAGAGTTCAATCAAGATAAGAAGAAAAGTCAATAAAATGGGAATTTTAATGCCACCATGGAAACAAAAGGAAAGAATAACTTGAAATAAGAAAACACTCAGCCCTAGCTGGTTTGGTTCAAAGGATAGAGCTTTGGCCTGCTGGCTGAAGGGTCGCAGGTTCGATGTCGGTCAAGGGCACATGCCCGGG
>NW_006341579.1:0-427 GCF_000327345.1 Myotis davidii
TCATGAGTCAGCACAAGCAGTCTACCATTTATGAACTTTTAATTTAATTTTTGAGCAACCCATCTATGTGGGTCATAGATGTCCGGAGATTTTACAATTTAAACTGTACAATTTAAAATTCTTTGGAAGTGGTTAAGTTAGAGAGTAACATACAGACGAACGTCAAAACTTGAGAAGCTCACAAAAAGAAACACTAGGCAACACAAACTCCTTAGATGGATTCTGACATGCTTTCTGCAATGGGGCATCCTATACAGTCGATGAGTAAGTAATATCACGTTTCCCTTGGTCTTAATGGCAAAGAAAAATCTCTTTTATACCCTGCAGTTTGTTCCTACCATCTGTTATGACTGACTGACAGATTGACATTTTATTTTTTCATTTTTTTTTAGAATCTATTTTTTAATTGATTTCAGAGCGAGAGGAA
>NW_006341580.1:0-427 GCF_000327345.1 Myotis davidii
TTTCATCAGCATTAAAAAATGGAAAATTTACATTAAGAAAACAGATGTATGGATTCTCTTAAAATATTGGAAAATTTGGCAAAACTGGGCCATCAAATTCCTAGAACTCTCTAAAGGTGAATTGTAACTTCTCTTTTCAGGTACTAATTCACTTGACCATTTCATATGTTCTTATCTGAATGCATCCTAAGGACATTTGAGTTTGTTTAAATGAAATTTTCTGGTTTTCATTTAGAACTTTTGGGAGCTTTTATCTTCCCATCAATAAGAAGTAGTTTTTTAGCAACTAAAATGACATCTAGTACATGGTACACGTTCAATAAATATTGATTAAATGGATGGATGGATAGATGAATGAATGAATGAGTTAATGAATAGATTAATAGTTGGATCTATGCATGAATAGATAGATAGATAGATAGATAGA
>NW_006341581.1:0-427 GCF_000327345.1 Myotis davidii
TTTGTGGAAAATAAGTGAAACTGTTTCACATTTTTGAAAAACCCTTTAACATCTGGCTTAATAGAAAACAGCTTCATTCGTGTATCTGCTTCTGTATAAAATCTGTGATGATATGTTGTCTTGGTTCAAGTATATGTAGAAAATCTAGCCTCACACAGATATGTAGTTGAAAAAGAATTATTTTAGTAGCCTTTTTAGATCATTGTGAATATTCTCCTTTAATACGACACTGGACAAATGATGGTTTCTTAAAGGTTAGCTGAAAATGGAATTTGAAATCATACCAGTGAACTTTTCCTATTCTGTTACATTAAAATCCATTAGTCTGCCTTGCATCCTGAATAATCCTTTCACCTATGTATGATTTTGTAACTGATCATTGGAAGAATGTTGGTTTAGCAGAGGTCCTCAAACTTTTTAAACAGGG
>NW_006341582.1:0-427 GCF_000327345.1 Myotis davidii
TTTTTTTTAAATTGAAGGAAGTCTTTATCTAGATAAAGATTGGAAATAATTTGGTGAAATAATGGTTCTGTAAAAGCCTTATTGTATTCAGACTCTTATATTTTAAATCTTTAATAACTAACATTTTACCTATAATTTGGGAGAAGAAAAAAGAATCTGTGAATGGCAGTTGAAACTTATATTTTTTGTTCAAAATGGGCAATTTTATTCTTAGTGATAGGAGTATACATTAAATGAAACAGGGATACGTATAATCATGCAGTTTTTGTTTCATTTCTTTAACTTGTTTTAAATGCAATGCAGTGAGTTTTCATTATCATTATTGTGGGAAATGACCTTTCCCCCAAGGCTTATTAAAAAAATACTGTATTAAGTTGCATTTCTCTGATGATTGTTAGTGACTTTGAGCATTTTTTAATATGTCTCT
>NW_006341583.1:0-427 GCF_000327345.1 Myotis davidii
CTTTGCTGCAGACTGTGCACAGCGTCCTGGACCACACACCAGCCTGGCTTCTCCATGAAATCATCCTCATGGATGACAACAGTGACTTCGATGATTAGAAAGAAGAATTAGATGAATTTGTCAAATAACACCTCCCTGGAAAATTAAATTAATAAGAAATACAAAGCGTGAGGGATTAATTCAAGGAAGAATGTTAGGAGCAGTTCATGCAGCAGAAGTCCTGGTGTTCCTGGACAGTCACTCTGAAGTGCATGTAATATGGCTGCAGCCCTTTCTGGCTGCCATCCAGGAGGACCGAGGATGGTCGTGTGTCTGGTGATTGATATCATCAGTGCAGACGCGCTGGCCTACAGCTTGTCCCCTGTGGTAGGTATGTGGAGGGTTCAACTGGGGTCTGCACTTCAAATGGGATCTTGTTCTCCTTTCT
>NW_006341584.1:0-427 GCF_000327345.1 Myotis davidii
CAGACATCCTCCTTTTATTGGTGATCTTCATCTCAATAGCAAACACCATCTCTTTGATCCAACCAATGAATCAAGGTGTTACAATAGCTTTTAAGGCCTACTACCTGAAGAGGACCTTTTCCCAGGCTATTGCTGCAACTGAGGAAGACACTAATGCAATTTGGGAAGAATTACATCTATGACTACATCAAGGACTTGGCTTGGGCTTAGGTAACAAAGGAGTGTATGAACAGCATCCTTTAAGAAGACACTAAAGAAGTTCATCTATGATGTGAAAGTGTTTCCCAAGGATAAGGAGGTTATAAAAATCAACGAGGCGCCCTGGCCCGTTTGGTTCAGGGAACATAGCATCAGCATGCAGACCGAAGGGTCCCGGATTCGATTCTGGTCAGGTACACGTACCTTGGTTGCAGGCTCCTCCCTGGCC
>NW_006341585.1:0-427 GCF_000327345.1 Myotis davidii
GGTCCTCATTCCCAGAGGTTCTGATTACATTGTGTGGGAGAATGCCTAACGTCAGGAGTTTTTACAGCTCCCCAAGCGACTCTATGTGCAGTCAGGGTTGAGAGTAACTGCTTTGCCCATCCCTAAATAGCTTTATGATACACCTGCCATTGACTAATTAAAATTCCTTGTGTGGGTTAGAGTAGAAGAGAAAATTAATGAACTGTATAACATAGCTGATGCAGCACAGAAAGAGAGAAGGAAAAATTGCTTCAAGATTAAGAAGCATGGATAAAATGGCATGCTATCTGTCTCAGGATAGGAAGGAAAAGATAATATGGTAGACATCAATATGGCTAAGAACTGTTCATTCTTGAAGGAAGGTTAAAAACTCACAGTTTGAAGAAGCACATTACTTTGGGAGGGGATAGAAGCTCAAGAGAACAGG
>NW_006341586.1:0-427 GCF_000327345.1 Myotis davidii
TTGTATGCATGCATATAAGCCTAACCGGATACAGACACCAGGGGGGTGAGGGCATAAGTTGGGGGGGCACAATGGAGAAATAAGGACATATATGTAATGCCTTAATCAATCAATCAATACAACTCATACAATTATCTATAAAAAATAATAGAGCAAATACTCCAAAGTCATAATTAGATGTAGATACAACTGTACATCTAAGCATATAAGGTCCCAAGTAGAGCTATTGGTATATGAGTAAACATAGCAGTATGGGAATAAATATAGACATGAATGAATCATGAAATAGTGGGCTCCTGGCCAGTGGATGTGTTCAAATGAAGACAGAATATTCATTATTTACAAAAGGAATATATTGGACCAAGAAATACTCCATGTTTCTGATTTTTGTTTATATTGACTTTATTGGGGTGACATTGGTTAATAA
>NW_006341587.1:0-427 GCF_000327345.1 Myotis davidii
ATGGGGGGATGGAGCAGACAGAAGGTGGGGCGCGTACTGAACAGCCCGCGGTGGTGGCTTCCGGGAGGTGGGCCCCCCTGGAGGAGGAGGGAGAGGCTTTAGTCAGTGGCTCCCTGTCGTGTCCCGGGAGAGTGGGGCTGGTTCCGGCCGCGGAAGGGAAGGAGCGCGCTGGTCGGGCGCGGGTGAGGGCTTGAGGGCGCCAGGCCCCATGCCGTCTGGTCTGGGTTTGACGCCTATTGACCTGAAACCCCTGGGGATCGGGGTGGGGCACCTCCCGGGTTTGCCTGCCGCCTCGCGGGATCGCTGGCCTCACGCAGGGTGTCTGCGATGGAGACCAGCACGTATCCGATCACCGGGCGTTTCTTTTGCCATAAAAACAAAAACCAGGTCCAGGCGGCGTGGCTCCGTGGTTGAGCGTCGACCTAGG
>NW_006341588.1:0-427 GCF_000327345.1 Myotis davidii
ATTGATGTTTCTATCTGTCTCTCCCTCTTCCTCCTCTCTGACATCAATAAAATATATATTTAAAAAAAGAAAATGGATGATGTTACAGTGTGGGGGAGGCTGCGGTGTAATAAAGAGATCATGGAATTTTCAGTCGGACAGACCTGGGATTCTACCTTAGCTCTGTGTCTGCTAACCAGGTGGGAAAGACTGAATGTCTATGTCCCCCCAAATTCCTATGTTGAAATCAAATCCCCAATGTGATGGTATCAGGAGGCGGGGCCTTTGGAGGTAATTAGGTCACCAGGGTGCAGCCATCACGAATGGGGTTAGCGTCCTTATAACAGAGGCTCCAGAGGGCACCACCCTCTCCCGGGTGAGGACACGGAGAGAGAAGGAAGCAGTCTGTGTGCCGGCAGGCAGGCCATTGCCAGGCAGCGATCTACTG
>NW_006341589.1:0-427 GCF_000327345.1 Myotis davidii
ATAATTGTTTGGTTTATAGTCACTTGGGGCTTCAGCCTGAATCAGACCTTAGCTGTGGTGTGATAACATTACATGCAAAGCTCTATGAAAAGTTTGCTGATATGTTACTGTCAGAAGCACATGGGATATTATTAAGTTCCCAAACAAACATGCAATTTGTGCTAACTTCAGAAAGACAAATGCCATCATACTTACAAAACATACTTTGTGTTTCCATGCAAACCTGGGAGATGCAAATAAACATGTTTTGTGTATCATTTCAGCTCTGCAAATCCTCTTTGTTCTGGACACACAGTTTGGGTCCCTGGGTGATCTTGATCTCACAGTCAGGAATCCCCCACCTTTGACAGTGCGTGGCCAGGAAATGGGGGGGTCCATTTCACTCTGGGTCCTTCTAAGGCAGCCGTTCTCAACCTGTGGGTCGCGA
>NW_006341590.1:0-427 GCF_000327345.1 Myotis davidii
TGAGAATTTTAACTAATGTACAGTAATTAGAACCATGGATCCTTCAAGGTTGACTCGTACCAAATGTCCATATATGCTTCCAAAGAAAGCTGCAGAGTTAACCTCCTTACTTGTAAAATATAAGAAATATTAAAATCAACTTTCTCCATAATTATCCCAGAAAAAAAGTGACTGAACACAAACATTTTTCTGTGTATAAAAATAGATGCAAAATATTTATTAAATTAATTATAACCGCAGGTAAAGATGATTATACACAGTAATAGTTATAATGTCATAAGTATGCATTTAATTTTTTTAAGTAGCCTAATATCTGAATGTTTCACTCCTCATCAAAACAAAATAAAACAAAAACAGTTCAGTAGAGCAAGATTGTGTTCTTGGTAATAGAGCCTAATATATCAGGACCAAGAGAACATGTGATTCT
>NW_006341591.1:0-427 GCF_000327345.1 Myotis davidii
TACCTCCATTTCCTCCTGTATAAAATGCAAATAAGGGTGCCTGTTTCCTAGGATGGTCCTGTTAAAGAACAAAATTCAGTTGAGTGGATTTGAAGATGTAATTGGCTTTATTAAGTGATTCGTGAATCGGGCAGCATCCCATCTAGCAAATAGATGGGTGTCCAAGGGATTGTACCAAATGGAAGGTCTTTGTAGGAGGAAGGGTGGGCAGCAGGGGAATTATTAGCAAAAAAAGAGAAAGGTTTATCTTGAGTCCAGGTCATCTTCTTTTGGAGGGAAGGGAATGGCAGGGGTTTTATCTAGCAGGTTCCCTCACTAGTATGGATCAGAAAGATTCTGGACTGATTGCTTTAACATTCTACTCTAGGGAAAGGCTAAAACTGTAATTAGGTTAGTTATTAAGTCTTGTCTTGGTGAGGTGGCTTAG
>NW_006341592.1:0-427 GCF_000327345.1 Myotis davidii
AAGGGCCAGAAGGTTGAGAACCACTGTGAGCCTCACGAGGAGGCCGCTGCAGTCATTATCCACGTTGTGCCAATGAGAAACTGGAGGCCCGGATCCAGGGGCATCTGCAGGGAGGCCTCAGACACTTACCCAAACACTCTGCTGTTCTCTAAACCAGAATTCCTAAATGTTTTCCTGAAAAATAAGACACAGTGCAGTCTCCTAAAATTTTATTCTTTAAGAATCCATGTTGGTGCTTAGTAAGCACTAACATATCCATAGGCCATCTGCTTAAAATCTGTTTTAGACTAAGATTTTTTTTGAGTCAGAAATAAATTTCTTTCATGATGAAACAGAGATGTGCTTTTTAGCACATTTATTTATTTAGCACAATTTTAGCACCAATTACACATGAAAGGCAGTCTCTCTGAGCCTCTAGCCATCTGAT
>NW_006341593.1:0-427 GCF_000327345.1 Myotis davidii
AGAGGTGTGACCTGAGAGTGGAGTATTAGTGCAGAGTGGTGGATGATATCAGCATCTGGGCTGTTTGCTCGTGAAGCTTGCTTGTGATCTCTAGTTTGAATCACATCGGTCATAGAAGTACAACTTAATATGATAAATTGTTGATGGATGGAACTGAAAATCTTAAGACTTGGCACAGCTCATGGAGATAGTTCCTTCTCATGGTCCCTTGCCATCCTTTCATTAGGCACTCCTTCTCCACTAGAATCATGCCAGGATTTTTTATCAACAGACTTATAATTGATGTTGCATAACCTTGTTCCAGAATCCCATAGTCCTTTATTGTGATTATCCTGCTAGCACTTTCATAAATTCCATAAAACTTTTTATCCCACCACCATTATAATCTTTATACCATAAGGTCTACCAGAATGTAGCATTTTTTTTT
>NW_006341594.1:0-427 GCF_000327345.1 Myotis davidii
GTGGCCTGCGGGTCGTAGTTTGAGGACCCCTGCTCCAGAGCATTGATGAAAACAATAGAGTGATTAGTTATCAACTGATGAAGCCTAACAGCTGGTGATCATACCAATAGAGACAGACAACTTAACAGAGAAATCAAGGATAGAGACAGTCCAAGAGAGCTGTGCTGAAATCACTGTCATCCCAGGATGACTGTGCACACGACCAAGCATGCAGATTCAAAGGAGCAACACCAGAGGTTTCACACTGCAGGGAAATTGACTTTATTAAAATAATCCAGCTAAGTCACTAAACAAGCAAAAAAACAAACTATAACAATAAGTTCATAAGCTCAAAAATAAGCAATAAGGTTGAGGGAATCAATATCCAGAGTTGCTACACTACATTACCTAAAATTAGAGGCCCGGTGCATGGATTCATGCATCGGTG
>NW_006341595.1:0-427 GCF_000327345.1 Myotis davidii
TTGAATGGGTTAGATAAATGGGTTATTTTCAGAGCAAGCCACATCTGACTTATACGGAGAACGTTTCTATGCACTGTCCTGTGATCTCAGAGGCACTTTATTTCCAAAACAGATGGTGTTTGGGAACAGAATGACTGCTTTTTCATGTGGACTTCGCTCTTTTGTTACAGGTTTGTCTGGCTTCAGCTTTGTTTTCAATAAACTCTACACTGTGCGTCTCAGGTCCCTCTGTAAACATCAGCCCAAGCTGCGGCTTCCCCAAGAGGAATGGAACTATTCGCTTGCTGACTCCTGGAAATGCAAGGTTTTAGAAATGGGACAGCTTTCTTCCAGGAAGAGACCTTAAAACATCGTGTAGTCCAACCTCTTTTGTACACATTTGCACACTGTGGCCCAGGAGAGCCAAGTGACGTCCCCAAAGTCCAGA
>NW_006341596.1:0-427 GCF_000327345.1 Myotis davidii
TTAACATAAATATTCAATTTTAGGAAATAACTAAATACAATCCTGATATAGTTATATAAACTGTAAAGATTTTACAACGATTTTTCTAATAATGTGAACAACTGCATATGAAATAATACTAATAAAAAGGGGAACACAAATATTCATTATATTTTCAACTATAAAAATGTACAGTGAAGAAACCTGGAACACAATCTTCCAAAAATATTGAGAGTAATTCTTGCTTCACAGAAGAATTATAAACAATCTCACTTATTTTTGCTTTCTATGTTTTCAAAGCAAATCTGTATCACTTATTAGTATTAGAAAAAGGAACAAGGAGAGAAAACATCTGGAACATTTAAGAAGGAAAAAAATTAAAAGGAAACATTAGCTTCTGGCAAGTGTTAGTATAACAGTAAGTAAAAATAATTTCAAAATTTTGGTT
>NW_006341597.1:0-427 GCF_000327345.1 Myotis davidii
TCATTCATTCATTCATCTATTTATTTTTCTATCCATTTGTTTTTTAATGGGAGAACACATCCTGGGCCAGGAGTTATGGATTCAAGGAGAATTAAAGCATGACCTGCTTCCAAGACTGTCAGAATCTAGTGGGGGCAGCTATGCAAGCAAAGGGCTCTTTGTTCAGTGTTATAGGTATTTGAGAATAGCAATGAAGGACAAGCAGGTGGAGATCAGAAAAGGCTTCACAAAAGAGTTGGCAAAGGGACCATGGTTTAAATGCATAGAAAAATCACTTAATTGCAGAAGAAAAGTACATGGTACCAGGTTTCTATTCTTGTGTTCTTGCCCATCATCCACTTCTTAGTGACCTATTACCCATAATTGATGGGGAGCATAAGACATTTTTGGGGGACTAGCAATCTGAATTTGTTCCAGTAACCTGCCT
>NW_006341598.1:0-427 GCF_000327345.1 Myotis davidii
AAAAAAAAAGGAAAAATGAGAAGGCTAAAGTTTTAAGGCTTTTAAAGAAAACGCAATCAGGGCCTTAATCTACTTCCTGGTCATATTTATTGCACTGATGGAACACTTTCGTTTTGGGTGGCACTTACCATTCGTCTCACATAGTTTCCTCTCCCCAGGAAAATAACGGGACGCTTGCCAATTACCTAACAGAAATAGACAGACAGCACAGCTGAAATAGCCTTTGATCCCCAGTGACTACGTGAAACAGACCTGAAAGGGTTTTTCACTGTGATTGTCTCATTAATAACCACAGCATGTGACTGCAATCACTTGACTTTCTTTCCTGCATGTTCAAACCTATGTGTTCAGTGCAATGCCTGAAAAATTTCTCAAGCGAGTCCTTAAACTCCTGGGTCTGAAATCTGCAAAATTCGACTTTCCTTTC
>NW_006341599.1:0-427 GCF_000327345.1 Myotis davidii
TGGAGGAAGGGGCCATGAGCCAAGGGATGCAGGTGGCCAATAGAAGCTGAACAAATCAAGGATAGGGTTCTCCCCAAGAGCTTCCAGAAGGCAGTACATGAGAAATCTGAGACAAACTATGCCAAGGCACACCATCATCAAATTGTACAAAACCAGTGATAAACAGGAGATCTTGAAAGCAGCCAGAGAAAAGGACAGTAAGTACAGAGGAATACAGGTAAGAATAGCAGCAGTTATCACAGAAGCAATATAACTAAGAAGACATATGTTTAAAGTACTAAAAAACAAAAAACAAACCATCTTATCAATCTAGAAATCTAATCTCTACCAGAGAAAGAATACCTTGACTTTAGCCCAGTGACATCCATTTTAGACTCCTGACCATCAGAAATGTAGGTAATAAATGTGTGCTGTTTTAAGCCACTAA
>NW_006341600.1:0-427 GCF_000327345.1 Myotis davidii
TCTAATTATAAATTGATAAATTGGCATTTGGGCTTACAACTCAATCTCGTATGTGTTTTAGTTGCTGGGAGGTTTTCAGGCCTGACTGGGACTGGGAACATGGGGACTCAGTTGACCCTTTTGTCCAACTCAGCCTGATGCCACCTAACATTGCACATCTTGCATCTCTCAGTCTCCTGGTTTGATCAGGAACATACCAGTTTTGGAGAGTGGAATGATTTTCATCTGTTTTAACTAGAATTATTTATAAGGAAGTTATTAATGAATAAAAATATAAATTGTTTAAAAATCATGTGGCTGTGAAGGTTGTATTTGAACTCCAGTTTTATAGTTTCTACCAACTTCTCTAATCTTGCAGTATTGCCCAAACTTGTCCTACCATCCTTTATCTATCTGTAGAATACATTTTCAGAAAACTGAAATGAAA
>NW_006341601.1:0-427 GCF_000327345.1 Myotis davidii
CTATAAAGTGTTCCTTCCCTTTGTAATCTCTGGGGAGGGGCATTTTTCAACCAAAGATTGTTATGCTTCCCAAAATTAACTTTTATAATAGTGCTTCAAGTTTACTCTGTTTTAGTTTTCTATGAGATATATGCATATAACTATTATGTTGTGAAATTCTGTTACTGAAATATATGGGGAAACCACTTTTCTGTAGAACAATTTGTTTAAATGACAGAGGAGGAAGTATATTTGAATTAAATGTTTCTTAAAACGAGAAGAATGTATTTGCATTGAAGTGGGAAGCCCCATGAATGGAGGTCTTTATTCCTTTTTGAAAAATGTGTTCTTAATATCTGGTAAAATAAAATGTAGGGTGGGTTAAATTTGCTTCCTGTCAATGTGCTCATTTCCGGTGTGCTTGATTTCAATCAGAGTGTGTCTCTAA
>NW_006341602.1:0-427 GCF_000327345.1 Myotis davidii
ATAAAATTACCTAGGAATAAATTTAATCAAGGAGGCAACATTAAGGAAAGGAATTGAGGAAGATACAAATAGGTAGAGGCATACATCGTGTTCATGGACTTGGAAGAATTGGCATCATTAAAATGTCCATATAACCCAAAGGAATGTATAGATTTGACACAATTCCTATTAAGAGAGCAATGGCATATTATACAGATGCAGAAAAATATTCAAAAAATTGAAACATTTGGAACCACAAAAGGTCCAGAATAGCTTCAGCAATATTGGGCAAATAGAGAAAATTTGGAGGTATCAAACTATACTACAAGGCCAGTGTAATAAAAATAGCATGGTACTAAGATAAGACCAGGCATGTAGATTAATGGGAGAAAATAGAGAGACCAAAAATAAATCGATGCCTTTATGGTCAATTAATATTTAACAAAGG
>NW_006341603.1:0-427 GCF_000327345.1 Myotis davidii
CAATAGTTTTCTGAATTGAGTTCCATTATTATTCCCGTATTTCAGATGCGAAAATGAACGCACAGATCAACCACAGACTGCGTAGTTTACCCAAGGATCACTGGGCTTCTGAGAGGTGGAGCCAGAATTTAAAGTTGAAACCAGATGTTGACAGTTAATTGCTTCTTGTTTTGACCTAGTGTGATAGGGTAGACAGAGCCATTGAACTAAGCAATGATTCACAGGGGATTACTTCAGGAATTAGGCTGGACCATATGCATTCTTGCAGGGTAAAAAAGTTGAATGACAGTGATTGCACAAGCTTTAACTTAATAACTCAATGCCAAATTCATGTCATTGGAGAATATGAGAAATCTAATGTGTGAACTCCTATTTAATAGTAAATAATTTGCTACTGAGTTTCCAGTGTGTCAACATTTTGAGTTTT
>NW_006341604.1:0-427 GCF_000327345.1 Myotis davidii
CCTGACCAGGAATCAAACCTGTAACCTTTTGGTTACACAGGACAATGCTCCAACCAGCTAAGCCATACCAGCCAGGGTGAGTCTGCTTGCCTTTCGCATGTAAGATAACATACTTGATAACATACCTTTGGAATAGCAAAGTAATCGCCTCCCTCAACCCCTCAAAGCATAACCACCTCACCAGAGCAGAGACACAGATCCTCTCATTGTTATACCCACAAATGTTAAAGAAGTATGTGTCTATTCCTTCTCATTTTTATTCAACCCCAGAGATGCCCCTGCTTGGCTCTCTCCTACCTCCCTAATGTATCACCAGTGGATTTTATGTAACCCCCTTATATCTCCTAGTTTCACTGTTATGTATAAAATAAGGTGCCAAACTGCCATTATTTGCAGCATTTTCTCAACCCATTGAGATTTTGCTTCC
>NW_006341605.1:0-427 GCF_000327345.1 Myotis davidii
GTATGGGTATGGGTACACAAACGATGTCAGAAAAACATCCCTGGTTGAAAGGCAATGCGGAAGGTGAGACAGGAAATGACATTCACCGATACCCAAGGGGGCCTGAAGTGGACCCATTATCTTAACAATATTTAAACAAAACTGTTACCAAGGTGTCTTGACCCCGTTAAGACTGGTGTACAAGGAGAAGACTACTACAGAGCATTCTAAGCAAAAGTGCTGGCATGAATGATAATTCCAAAAACACTTCATTTACATTATGTCATACGGTGACTATCATCCTTCAGATTAACATTGCAAATACAAGCCTTCCTACGCCCCAGTCACTGAAAGGTTGGTTTCCGCTCCACAGTGTAGTTCATTTTGTTTACTAGTCATTGTTAGCATGTAAACGTATATTAGTTAGCCACTTAAAAACCATTAAATC
>NW_006341606.1:0-427 GCF_000327345.1 Myotis davidii
AAAATTAAGTCAATCTATGCAGCCTTGTGTGGGGCAGTGAGTTGGTTGGTAATGTCTGAGCATTTCAAATGCCTGTACCCCTCACCCTGGGAGATTCAAGCCATGCATCTGCCTTGCAAAATACATGTCTGTGTCAGCTTCAATGCAAGAGGTTACGTCCGCAATCCCTTAGCCAAGTGATTACACCCTCGTGCACTTGAAACACTTGAGAAAGATTTGGAAACAGCCACAGTAGACGATTAGCTACAGTCACCTCCTGGGGAAGACTGGGATGGGGTGGGTGGGGCGATTTTAAAAACAGCTGTACTGAGATATAATTTGCACCCATTTAAAGTGTGCAATTCAATTTTTGTTTGTATTTTTTTGTCACATCTACTGCGAGGATGAAGACCACTGGCAGCAGTCAGACTGTTGGCATCCCAGAAAA
>NW_006341607.1:0-427 GCF_000327345.1 Myotis davidii
CCCCCGACTGAAGGGTGAGTGACGTCTCGGTGCACAACACCCAGGTGTGCAGCCCTTTCCTCTCTGCACGCACAGGCGTGTTCTCCCTCCGCGCGTCCTCAGGGTCCTTTGCTTTTGCTCTGGGCTGATGGGAACGCTCCTGCGGACCAGGCTGGGCCAGACCCGCGACGAAGCCGGTGCCGTGTTGGAGAGAAGAATGATGGTAGTAAGAAAAGTAATCATCAACCAGGGGGTGTAAGCATGTGCCTTGGGGGGCTCTCTCCACCACCTTTTCTCTCCCTGGTGGTACCGAACTCCACGCCACCGTGGGCCGGATTCTGGCGTCCCGAGGGCTCTCTGGAGGAGAGGCTAACGTTCCACGGGGTGAGCTTTTCTTTTGTTGAGGCGACAGTCACATAACATACAACTAGGCATTTTAAAGGAACCA
>NW_006341608.1:0-427 GCF_000327345.1 Myotis davidii
ACGTACATTGTGTATATGTCTCGTGTTTCATCTGGGTAGGCCAAATAATCAGATGGCAACAAAACAGAGACTTCTGTTTGAAAGAGCCAATCCCTTGAACTGCATGGAATATATTCTGTTGGTATTTTCTTATTTAAATAAGTGGTCATGAGAAACCTGTGATCATAAAGAACATCAGATACCACTGAGCAAAGTGAAATGCAAGGAGGGTAAAGAAGATCTTGATATTCTTCTTCAGTTATGCATTTCTATTTTTTGTCCGAACTCTCCAAATGGTAATACTGCTGTGTGAAATATCATCTCAGGGTGCTGGAATATTGGCCTCTCCTTTGTTGAGAAATAGTTGCTATTATCATGACTGCGTTCAAGATTGGTGAAGACTTACTGTTCCCTTATTCAGGGGTGGGGCACCTTTTTTCTGCCAAGG
>NW_006341609.1:0-427 GCF_000327345.1 Myotis davidii
GTGTCCATTAGCTTGAACACAGCTTTTGTTGTTCTAACTTCAGCTGAGATCTAACTACACATGGTCTGAGCTCCAGAGTTCATCTCCTATTTCAGTTTGAGAGAGTGTCTGAATGCCCAGCATGTCTGTTTCCTGGAAGAACAACCTTTGACTAAAATGTCAGGTGAGACCTCATCATCCAGTCAGCTCAGAACCATATGCCAGCATGGACCCACCTCTTGAATAAGGGAACATGTAGAGTTCAGTGCTATCATAGATGTGTCTACCATTTGTAGCTGGAGTGGACTCAAATCACCTTGAACTTAGGGGTTTTAGACCCAAAATATATAAATGTGCCTCCATTATTGTCATCTAAACCTCACAGTAAATAAAACTACTAAAATTGTAGAGTTTAATATGAATAACAGGACTAAAAAGCAGGGTATAC
>NW_006341610.1:0-427 GCF_000327345.1 Myotis davidii
TACCAGAATTTTTAATAATTTTTATTTAATTCAAACCTCAAGGATAAAATGTTCTAACTATGAGGGGGGGAAAGAAAAGAAAAACAGTGTCTTTTGGATAGACAAGTCCCTAATCTAATTTTGTTCGTTTCCTTTTTTCCCATAAGGAGGCAGTGGATGTATGAGACCCTTGACTGTAGAATTTTAGTTGGTTGCCTGAAATCTCCATCTGTTTGACTAGCTCTGACTTTTTAGGCTTCCATGTAGTTAGTGAAAAATATGTGAACCATTAAATCCAAGGGAAAGATGTATTTTACGGTGTGTGTTTTTTTAAATTAAATTTTATTAATTCTTTATTGTTGAAAGTATTTCGTATGTCTTTTCCCCCCATTGTCGTCTCCCAACCTGCCCCCGCACCCTAGCCCTGGCCTATACCACCCCCACCCCC
>NW_006341611.1:0-427 GCF_000327345.1 Myotis davidii
GATAGCTTTTTGCTTTTCCAGTAAATAGCCTCATTTAATTCAATTTTTAAATTATAACTATGGAATTGTATGTAGCATTCTCACTTGTAGTTCTGCTGATTTTAATTTTCCCCATTTATCTTATTAGTTTTTTAAAGAAGCTTGCCTAATGAATGTTAAATGTTACTAATAGCAAAGCATTTAAGACGTGTACCCCACCATTTGGATAGATTTTGACTTGCGTTCATTTTTGTCCTCCAAAAACTGGCTTCTGTTTTAGTTTGCCTTTGATTCTATATTCATTTAAGGGAGTGATTTTTAATTTTCCACTGATTAAGTTTTTGTTCATTTGTTAAATGATTGTTCTTATTTTCTCTTTGTATTGCAATGTGGTCAGAGAATGAGATCCATGCAATTCCCGTTACTGAGAATTTATTGGTGCTCTTTT
>NW_006341612.1:0-427 GCF_000327345.1 Myotis davidii
CACAGCATATTTACCTGTCTCAAGATCCAACTCCCCTGATTCATCCTCTATGGTTTTTAGAAAACTCTTTATTGAAGTAAAACCTACATACAGAAAAGGGCATGAATCACAAGCAAACAGCTCAATAAGATTTAATAAAGTAAGCACACCCATGAATCCAGCACCCGGTTTAAGAAAGAATATCACCAACATCTTAGAAGTCCCCCTTGTGGTCACTTGCAGACTCTCCCTATCCCCAAAAGTGAGCACTATGCAGACTTACAACATGGATTAATTTTGTCTGTTCTTGTGCCTTATGTAAATGGACTCAAACAGTAAGTACTACTGTGTGTGACTTCTTTTACTCAATAATGTGCTTGTGATATCCACTCATATTCATATATATACATATATGTATGTTTTTATTGACTTCAGAGAGGAAGGGAGA
>NW_006341613.1:0-427 GCF_000327345.1 Myotis davidii
AAAAAAAAAACAACAACTCTAGACCAATATCTCTTATGAATATAGAATTAAAAAAGTCAAGAAAATATTAGCAAATTAAATTCAGCAATATATAAAAAGGATTATACACCAAAATCAGGGGGCATTTATCTCAGGAATGTAGGATTGGTTCAATGCAATATACCTTATTTATAGAATAAAAGGCAAAACCCATATGATTTTTCTCAGTAGATGCAGAGAAGCATTTAACAAAATCCAATACTCTTTCATGATGAACAAACTAAGGAATTTTCTCAACCAGATCAAGGCCATCTATTTAAAAAAACCCACAGCTCACATCAAACTTAATAGTAAAAGACTGGCTGCCTTCCCCCTAACATCAGGAACAAGACAAGGATATCTGCTTTGACACTTATATTCAATACTAGAGGCCTGGTGCATGAATTCG
>NW_006341614.1:0-427 GCF_000327345.1 Myotis davidii
ACACACCTGGAAAACTAATGAAGAGTCCATTGAGATGCTCCCCTGACACCTCTCCTAAGATTCCCGGCTGTAAGGGAGATAAAAACCTTCAGGACAGAGGACCCAGCGTGCCCTCTCCTTCTCAGTAGCATGACTGTGCCTTTGTCTTCGTCCTCTTCTTCCCCTGCAGGCACGCATCTCCTAAACGCTAGGGGACCCCGTGAGACTTGAAAGCAGGGGAGCAACGGGCAGTGGCAGCTCATCGCGGCTGACCGCCTGAACCCGTCTCCAAGGCTCTCTTTTCTCTGGCTTCCCGGTGAGCCAGAGCAGCAGGCCTAGGCGTTCTGAAAATGCTTCTATGCTGAGCCCTTCCTCCTCTCAACCTCCCGAGTGTGCTTTTGCCACAGCCAAGACATTCTTGCTTGCTTTGCTGCACTTCGTCTCCTGA
>NW_006341615.1:0-427 GCF_000327345.1 Myotis davidii
CTTATTTTTAGGGATGAGAAAGCTGAGACACAAAGAAATTAGATAAATTGCCAAGGTCATATAGCAAATATGTGGCAGAGCTGGGATTTAAACAGAAATAGTCTGGCTCTAGGGCCTTAAATGTTACACATGGCACTATGAAACTCTTGGCTAACATGTTACTCTGTGTCATCAAATGAAAGATGGATATGACCTTGAAAACATTATGACAGAGCACTTGAATTGGTAAACAAATCTGTATTGATGGGATCATACAGGATCTGTTACAATGGACAACATTTTTATCTCCTAGCTTGACCATAGAGATACTAGCTTTATCTTTTTTCATAAGTTTAAAAATTAATTGCCTCATACCTCTGTAATCCCTGAAATGAAGACTTCTTTCTTATGAGAATACTAGAGGCCCGATGCTCAAAATTTGTGCAAG
>NW_006341616.1:0-427 GCF_000327345.1 Myotis davidii
CCCCTTACATCTCCTTCTGGGCTTTTCCTTCTCCCGCTCACTAAAGGGGAAGAGTCCTAAATCTTTAGCTCCTCTTCAATGCTCCAGTATCTCTGGTCTAGTTTCTTGCCAAACAGTTCCACTTGGCAATCCAGCATTTTCTGAAAATGAAAATGTTTAACACAAATTCCCTAAGTAACTTCCACTGGGTCAAGATATCTATCAGTCACCATCAATTCATTTTTCCTCTGTGCTCCTCTACTCATAAACACCATCTCCTGTCCATTCTCAAATAACCTTTTATTTCTACTGCCACCACACTAGTCAGACCTTTATCACCCCATACTTTGATTACCACAAGTCTCCATTAGCTCATTGCCATTCCAATCCTGCATTATCATGGACAATTTCTTTTTCAAAATTCATGTCATCTTTCCTCTCTTAGAAC
>NW_006341617.1:0-427 GCF_000327345.1 Myotis davidii
GAAATCAATAACAATATATTTTTTTTAAAAAGATGAACACCTAGAAAAATAGAGTTTGGGTAATAAGACATTATATTATCTATTATATTACTTCTGCCATGAAATAATAAGTTTCCTTTATCAATAACATATTTATTACCAGTGTTTGTTAACTGCTTATAGTATTAGCACTTAAACTTAGGATAAGCCACATTAAAAACATCCCAATGAAGTCATTATTAATTGCCTGTTTGAACATTTGGGCCAATAATATTGTTTGGCAGATTAGATTTAATAGTGTAAGGTAGTTCATACTTAAAAGGAATCATTTGGGCTTTTGCTAAGCCTCTTTAAAATTTGGGTAGAATCATTTGTACCCAGTTCTTAGCCAGTTTTAGAAATAGATTCCAGTCAGCGGGTCTCAACATGTGGGTCGCGACCCCTTTGG
>NW_006341618.1:0-427 GCF_000327345.1 Myotis davidii
AAAAAAGGAATAATTGGGGAGAATAAAGGGGTGGGAAATGCTTGGCTTTGGACAGTTATAAATGGAAATGCAGGAAAGCTGATGACCTTGTTATGTTAGTGAGCTTTGTGTCCAGAAATCCCTCAGCTGGTAAATTTGTTGAGAATGACTAAAGTAGAAGTTAATGCCTTCCTGAGTGTCCTGACCTTGGAACCAGGGGAGTCCCAGAATGGTGTATGGAGTATGGAGTATGGAATATGAAGAATGGAATGCATTACCGTAAGGAAATCTAGAAATGGTCCATTACAACAGTAAATAAATTGAGGGCTATAGTTATGATATTGACAAGTTGGAGATTAAGAGATCTTGGGGAACACCTGGAAAAAGAGGTGTAGAAAATGAGAAGACTTCCAGGCCCCGCTGGCGTTGCTCAGTGGTTGAGTGTCAA
>NW_006341619.1:0-427 GCF_000327345.1 Myotis davidii
CATTGTCTTTGTAACATTGAAAACAGACAAGAGCGATTACTTCTTAATGTCATTAACAACCCAAATAAAAGTGAAGCACACCACAAAAGATGACATCACACACTAGGAAGCAAATCCATGCACTAAACAGGACACCTCACTGATGAACACAAGAGTAAAGCATGTCCTTCCTATCCTATAAGAAAAGTAATAAAAATACAGATAAAATGAGGAATAATGAGTCATGTTATAAAGTCAGGAGGATTATAGCTATGGTTTTATGCTAATTTAAGAATTGGTGTAATTCACTAACTTAATTTTGAAAATAAAGTATAGGCAACAAACTAGTTCAACAAATGGGCTTCTTTATCTTAGTGAAGTTAAAACAAGTAGAAGTGATACTAACTACTGCAAAAGTCCCCAAACTAACAATATCCTAAAAAAAAAA
>NW_006341620.1:0-427 GCF_000327345.1 Myotis davidii
CTGACACGCATGTCATAGGTTCGCCATCATTGATCCAGACTGTCTTACAGAAAATAGACTATCAAGGAGGCAAGTATGGAAGGGCTGGGGGATGGAGTCAATTAGAAAGCTGTTTAGTTAATATTAAGCTCTTTATTTAACACCTATATGCCAGGCAGTTTTAGTTCAGGCTAGAGAAGTTGGTTCCTTGACCATGGACAAGAGAGAAGTGGTTAGACTTGAAATATTATTTGCTGTTGGATTGCATGTGGGTATGGGAGGAAAAGATGAGTCAAGGGTGACTTAAAGATTTTTGGCTTGAACAAGAAGGTGGTGGGGTTGGGCTTGGGAGCACTAAAGAAGGAGCAGACTTGAAGAGGGGAGAGCAAGAATTCAGTTCTGGAGTTGTTAAGGGAATGATAATTTTTATTTATAGGATTTTTATGAG
>NW_006341621.1:0-427 GCF_000327345.1 Myotis davidii
AAAACCATAAAACTCCTAGAAGAAAACATAGGTCATAAACGCTTCCACATTGCTCTTAATAGTATTTTTTTATGTCTTCTTTGACAAAGGAAACAAAGAAACAATAAACAAATGGGTCTATGTCAAATTAAAAAGGTTTGCACAACAAAGGAAACCATAAGAAAAGATAACCAACCTAATGGAAGAACGTATTTGCCAATGATACATTCAAAAAAGAATTAATATCCAAAATAGTTAAGGAAATCATACAACTTAACACCAAAATAACAACAAAATCCAATTAAAAATGGACAGATGACACGAATAGACATTTGTCCAAAGAGGACCTAAAGATGGCTAATAAAGATGCTCAATATCACTAATCACCAGAAAAATGCAAATAAAACCACATAGTGATATCACCTCATACCTGTTAGAATAGCTATCA
>NW_006341622.1:0-427 GCF_000327345.1 Myotis davidii
CTCGTCGCCAGTTTGGTTTCAGACAACAAAGAAAACAAATTGTTCTAGCCCACATATATGCAGACATTGAGGCTCCGTCACGTGCGAATTCACTGTGAATGTTGACGTGACTCATCTACTTTCTAAGGCACTATAAAACAGACGCTACTATTGGTTACATTTTCTATTCCTGAGTAGCAACCAGCCAGACAAACAACTCAAGACAACGTTCAGCAAAACAGCACATACAAATCTCAACTACTTTATACCTGTAGATCCGACTATGTGCAGCAACATCATTTGGGCAACGAGAAGCTGAAGCGGCAAACCAAGAAGAGAATCATTGCATGTGCCATCCAACAAAACATGCTTCTTGATACCGTCCTAACCATAAGCCATTTTGATGTTCCATCATATGTGAATTCATTTCCGCAATCAATGAGGCGCA
>NW_006341623.1:0-427 GCF_000327345.1 Myotis davidii
CCTTCCTCTCTGTAAAAAATAAATTAAAAAATATTAAGGCTTATATAATTTAAGTAACTTGACTTGGTCCAGGATTACTACCATTCAGGCATTCTGATTCTAAAGCTAAAGTATTCTCAGTCTAAAATAGAAATAACTTAGATGTGCAAAAATCACTTTCTTAAAAATACAATAAGGATCAGGTTGTCAAAATTATAAAATAGAAAAATATTGGTATATATATATGAAACTATTATGTTTAGGTGTGTTTTTTAAACATCCTGCTTCAACCAGATTTTTTACTTAACTTACCAACTATCACAAGGGGTGAGCTGTGCTCTATGATACATGAATTGAATTGCTAGAAGCTTGTCCCTTTACCTTGGAACTGGCTTAAAGAGTTATGGTTAAAGTTTCATTTTGTTATGTTATACCATAGTATTAACAT
>NW_006341624.1:0-428 GCF_000327345.1 Myotis davidii
TTCCATCTCCACATGCCCCACTTAAAGCTTCCAAGATTTAAGCAATATCTTGGAGTTCAGGGTCAGCTTAAATGCATTACTCACTCTAATAAAGAATAGTAATAAATAAAAACAAACACCCACAATCAGAAACAGAAACAACCCAAAATAGTTTGCTTTCTCACTTCTGGCCATCTTGTTAGCTGTTCTTGTTTGGGGGCCATCCAGCACCTAAAACGGGAAAATGGTGGCCAAAGAGAAGACAACAAAGACATGGGAGTCAATCAATTCTAGGCTCCAGCTGGTTATGAAAAGTGGAAGTGAGTACTACTGGGTACAAGCAGACTCTGAAGATGGTCAGCCAAGGCAAAGCAAACCTGGTCATCCTCATAACAGCTACCCGGATTTGAGGAAATCTGAATAGAGTACTACCCCTGGTTGGCCAAAAC
>NW_006341625.1:0-428 GCF_000327345.1 Myotis davidii
GCTTTGTCCAACTCCTCCTGCACTACCAAGTAAGAAATAAAAATGAATACTATGACACTGGTGACTGAAAAAAAAAATCATGCTAATTAAAAACAAAACAAAACAAGAATTACTGGAAATCCTTGCAACTGGGGAATGATTAATTGGTTACTTGAGTTTCATCAAAACTCTGATGCTAAAAAACAAACAAACCCACTCTTAAAAAAATACACTGGAACATTTCCTAACAAATAATTGTCCAGTATCTTCAAAGTGTTTTGACTGTTTATAACTGAGGTTCATGCAACAGCAGTTAAGCACAAAGGTTTCTTAGAATTTGAAAACTTTATTCAAGTATTTTGCCTCTGCTACTTATTAGCTAACTGACCTTGAACCTTTCTAAGATTTAAATCCTTACTTGTAAAATGGGAACAAGAACAATATTTATA
>NW_006341626.1:0-427 GCF_000327345.1 Myotis davidii
CCACGAAGACTTTGAATTTATTTCGGGAACACGAATGCGCAAACTTGCTCGAGACGGCCAGAAGCCTCCTGAGGGTTTCATGGCTCCCAAGGCCTGGACTGTGCTGGTGGAATACTACAAATCCCTGGAGAAAGCCTGAGCTGCCCACCAGTCCCTCCACCTTTGACACTTCACTGAGTAACCAGAGGGGACCGTATAGTTAGTGTTGGCATTTCTTTGTGGTGGTGTCTGTCTGGACCCCCTTCCTAAAAACAGACCTTTGTCCTTAACTTGCATCAGTTTTGGTCTGCCTTATGAGCTCTGTTTTGAACTAGTGTAATACAGTGCTGATTTTAATGTATCTTTTCCACTTATTATAGTTAATATTCCTATAATACAATTTTAAAATCTTGTCTTTTTATATTATATTTATGCTTCTGTCTCATGA
>NW_006341627.1:0-428 GCF_000327345.1 Myotis davidii
CACTGATGTTTCTATCTTTCTCTCCCTTTCCTTCCTTCTCTGAAATCATTAAAAAAACAACTACCCACTATAGAACATTTTTTTATTCTAAGTTCTTTACACTAATTATTTAAGCCTCAAACACCAAAATGAGATAGGCATGATTTTTATCTGTTTTAAACACAAAGAAGTAGTCTGTCAAAGATCACACTATGGCAAGATGTAGAACTAGGTTTGAAACCCCAGCAAACTCATACAGAATCCTCGTAACATTTGAATCACAGAGAATTTTTGTGTTTGGAACAGTTACAAGAAATGTGCATGTGCTAAGAGCGTTTTCATTAGTCAGGACATGCCCATTTCATGTCTATAGATAAATAGGTTGCTTTACAAAATACATGCACCTGGCCAAGCCAACATGGCTCAGTGGTTGAGCTTCGACCTATGAA
>NW_006341628.1:0-427 GCF_000327345.1 Myotis davidii
ATCTAATATAAGCAGTTAGCCAATTTACAAAGTATTCTACCTTGTAATTTTTGGTGTCTCCTTGACTCACAAACCCTTAATGTCTGAAAAATGAATGTCCATGCCTACTCTTCACTTTAAGTCATGATATAAGAGAAAAGACTGAATAGAGTGGGATCCTACAGCTGCCCCCTCAAGCATTTATGAGTTAAACATTTACTAAATATGGAACAGAACTCTTAGCACCCCTTGCTTTAATTTATTTTTTTCGATGTCATGCTGCTTGTAATTTTGAATAACTGCTCTTGCCTGCTGTGAGGAACAGTAACCACTGAGCATTGTGGTTTTGCTCAAATCCTATTTGTTGTTATGGAAACAGCATCTCTATTAAGCTTCCCGCTGCACGAAGGTTGTAGAAAATGTTACTTAAAATGTTCACCAGCAAAGG
>NW_006341629.1:0-428 GCF_000327345.1 Myotis davidii
GCCGGCCGGACGCTTGGGTTTTCTAGGGACACTTTTCAATCCTCCATGACAGGCCAGTGCGAGGTCTGTAACGGACCGTGTCTGTGATAAACCCCCCACGGTAAGGAATGCCTCTCGCTGAGGGCCTGGAGCGCAACACCCAGCAACGGCAGCGGAATGCGCCTCGGAGCCCACGGGCGCCGGGAGGGAAAGGAAAATGCTCCAGGGACCCAGCGCTGGTCCCACCGGGAGCGTCTCATTGTGTCCGATCCTCCGCTTCCTGCTCCCCAGGAAGAGCGCCTGGCTTTCAGCTGAGACATAAGTCAACTCGGAGTCGCCAGTGTCACCGGGGACACGGGAGACACGGAGATGAACAGGCGGCACCCAAACCGCCTCTCGGTCAATCTCATAGGTTCTCCCTCTATCGGGACATTTCTTTAAGCGGCAAA
>NW_006341630.1:0-427 GCF_000327345.1 Myotis davidii
AAAAAACCCACAGAAGATAAGTATTGGCAAGGATGCAGAGGAACTGGAACCTTTATCCATAGTTGGTGGAAATATAAATTGGCACAGTCGCTATAGAAATCAGTATGGCAGCTTCTCAGATTAAACATAGAATTACATGTGATCCAGCAATACCGCTTCTGGGTATACACCCAAGACAACTGAAAGCAGGGACTTGTACAGATATTTATAAACCTGTCTTTACAGGATATAAACCCATGTTCATAGCAACATTATTTACAATAGCAAAAGGTGAAAGTGATCCAAGTGTCCATTGATGAAGGAATGGATAAACAGGCTGTGGTATATCCAGATAATTAAATATTATTCAGCCTTTAAAAGCAAGGGCATTTTGACACATGCTGCAACGTGGATTAATCTTGAGGACATTATACTAAGTGAAATAAGT
>NW_006341631.1:0-428 GCF_000327345.1 Myotis davidii
TTTTTTCAGAGTATAGTCAAGAAATAGCATTTCTTTTCTTCTGTTTTATTGAGGTATATTGACAAAATTTTACATCGTGATGTCTTGATATATGTATACATTGTGAAAAGATCACCCCATGGCATTGATTAACATTTTTTCTTCTTGGTGAGAACATTTAAGTTCTACTTTATTAACTAATTTCAGCCATACAATACAGTGTTATAACTATAGTCACTGTGTTATCCATTAGATCCTAATAGTTGTCCATCTAATAACTGAAAATGCGTACTCTTTTAACAACTTCTTCCTATTTTTTCCATCCACCAACCCCAGGCAACCACTGTTCTATTATATATTTCTATAAATTTGACTTTATTTTTAGATTCCACATGCAAGTATTACCATTCAGTATGTGTCTTTCTCTGCCTGACTTGTTTCACTTAGCA
>NW_006341632.1:0-428 GCF_000327345.1 Myotis davidii
CCTTCCTTTCTGAAATCAATAAAAACAAACAAAAAAGCCACAAAGCTGAGGCCGCACCTAGCTTCCCTAATGCCTAGTTTAATACACTTTACTTCATGAAACTAATTTTTTTACAAAATCGTGTAAACAATGCCAAGCTGAGAACCAGTAACACTGCCCTCAAGAACACATCACATTATTTTCGAAGTGAGAATTTTTCTTGTATTCTTTTAAACAAATGTTTAGGTTTTACCTTTAAGACAACAGTAAAAAACCAATTAGACAAATGAATGTACTACATTTTAGATTCAGGTTTTCCAGATACAACCAACTTTCTTAATTAGAATTCACTCATTTTACCACATTTTTATTCAATAAATATTTATTGAGTACATGCCAATGTCTTGATTTTCTAGTTTTATCTATAAAATCTATGCAAAGAAAAAAAA
>NW_006341633.1:0-428 GCF_000327345.1 Myotis davidii
CACCCCTACACCAGTCACTGGAAAGGGAATGAGATGACTCTGACCCGGCTAGTCAACCACACTGCCCTGTATAATCAAATCCACTGCATCACGGGCCACAGCTTTCCTCTATTTTAATTTGGAAATGAAACCGTTGATCCGAAGGGTGAAAATCAGGGGGAAAGATGATGATGGGTTGATATTGCTGGAACATCCGTCCATGAAAATGAGCTAACTTTACAATTCTTGAGGTATACCATCTCTTAAGACTAATAAGTTTAATATGTGAAAACCATTTGCTGATTGCGGAGGAAGAATGAACTCTCAAAATGAAGTAATTTAATTCACACATAGCCTTCTGCTGATTGTACCAAGCCGTCATAGGAAAGTGAACACATAGACATATCAAACTGTCAACAATAGCTATTGATCACTGGCAGGATTGCCTG
>NW_006341634.1:0-428 GCF_000327345.1 Myotis davidii
CAAAAATATTCGTTGTGGGCCACATGCAGCCCGGAGGCTGCGAGTCTGACACACTTGCTCTAGCCCAAGCCAGAGCCTCTTCCGTGGGCATGGACCTGAACCAGCATCTCTGAATAAGTGCTAACCACTACCCTTATCTGCCTTTGTTTTTTCATGAGCCACACCTACTCTGTGCCTTCTGGAGAATAAAGCTTTCTTCCTTGCTTTCTACAGTGATGCTCCATCTTTCTAAAATATGCTTCAGCCATTGGGAATGACTTGTAGTTTCCTAAATAAGCCTTTCTCACTCTTAGGCCTTTCCATAGGGTCCCAGTAACACAGCAGCCTAAGCTTCCTTGGGAACCAACTAAACTCATGAACACTTTAGGCCTCATTCCCCCATTTGGAATCACTAAGTCTGATGACCAAAGTTTTGAAGAGACTTTAAT
>NW_006341635.1:0-428 GCF_000327345.1 Myotis davidii
CACTTATGTCCAACTGCTGTGACTTTTATACCCATGGACAGGGAAATACATATCGAAAGGGATTAAATAGAACATTGAGCCATGTGAGTGTTCCAAAGCATGTCCCTTCATTGGCAGAGCTCATGGGTGACATTTTATCATGCACTGTAGGAGGGGGTGTGGCCTTTTGTACTCACAGTCCTCCCCATCCTTGGAGCAAATACAGAGGGACGAGTCTGCAATTTCCCTGGGGGTAAATTAATGGGGCCTAAGACACTGTAGGTTAGGTTCTCACAGGGAAGAAAGTGGGCACCAAAATGAAAAGAGGATCATCTGCTATTGCCATCAGAAAAATGCCTGTTTCAAAGGGTGTTCCTATACAGACCAGGGTGATAACCTCCAGTTATGCTTTTAGGTCAGTGGTTCTCAACCTTCCCAATGCTGCGACC
>NW_006341636.1:0-428 GCF_000327345.1 Myotis davidii
AAAAACAAAATCCCAGAGAAGAAAGACGGTTCACAAATGCCATTAATAAGTAATCAGATGGCTTCTCACCTGGGTCATTCCAAGCATGAAGGCAAAGGGGCTGAGAAAACCCAATATCCACTCCAAGGATGCAGGAAGATGCCTGTACAAGACCGTGAATCCTAGACTCCCCCAGAAGACAGTGAGGAGGAACATGACCAGGCCAGTGAGGAATGGTTTCTTTATCAAGACGCTCATTAGAAAAGCCAAAGCTATCTACAGGGAGAGAAGACTGGGCTAGTTTATGTTTCTCTATAAATTATTCCTAACAGAATAACGTAAGAAATAGAATATATAAAACTAGCATTATATTAATAATCTATGTATAAAATACAAAAAGATGAACTGAAATTTGCACAAACTGGCATTACAGGTCACATACCAGTCTA
>NW_006341637.1:0-427 GCF_000327345.1 Myotis davidii
CCCTGGATTAGAATGATACATCTGCAAGCCAAGGAACATCCAAGGATCCAGGAAGCTAAGAGTGAGACACGGAACAGATTCTCCCTCAAGTCCTCCAGAAGGAAGCAGCTTGATTTCAGATTCCTGGCCTCCAGACCATGAGAGAATAAATGTGTGCTGTTTAAGCCACCAGGTTTGTGCTAATTTGCCACTCCAGACGTGGGAATCTATTACAGCAATCTAGCAGACACCTGATCACAATTTTAATTAGTGACATCTCAAATACCAAGGATAATTGTATATTACAATCCAAATAATCCAACAAGAACCATCTCCTAACGTCTGCATGTGTACACTGACTTCCGAGGTAATTACAGAGAATGTTTCCTGAGAATTTCCAAAGCTGCAATGTAGTATTTCAGAACACACACACACACACACACACACA
>NW_006341638.1:0-428 GCF_000327345.1 Myotis davidii
AGTGCATGAATCTGTGCACCAAGCCTCTAGTTTGACAATAAAGAATAGTGGCAATTTAGTTTTGGAGTTCAGAGAACAGACTCAAGATCCATACTGCCTGGTGTCAAAGCCCAGCTTCATTAGCTGTATGACTGTGGGAAAGTTCTTTAACCTCTATAAAATCGGAATAATATTACATGGTTAATGAGGTAATACATGTAAAGTGCTTAAAACAGTGTCTACACACAATAGTGTTCAAAGCCATATCATTAGAATTTGCTTTTTAAACCACAGAGAATTGAACCTTTACAAAAAAGTTAAAGATGAAAATTTAAAAACTAGTTACCCCTAAGTGATCAGGTTAAATCTGTGATTTTTAAAAAATCCTCACCATTGATTTTAAGAGAGAGAGGAAGAGAGGGAGGTATGGAGAGAGAGAGAGAGAGAGA
>NW_006341639.1:0-428 GCF_000327345.1 Myotis davidii
TCTCTATAATAAACATTAGTTGCCTTTGAAATCGGAAGGCCAGTTATTTATGTATCTACTTACTACTTTACTGACAATCCCAGTCCTGGATGGCTTGCGGAGATGGGTGCTGTGTTTTCACAGTGGAGTGCGACTTAGCTCAACATTTCTGAAAACTGATTTGTCAGGAGAGAAACCTTCAAGGTCTACATTCTCTTCAAGCTGACAGGTCTGCTTTATTAAAGTCTTCTTAAACTGTATGAAGGCACAAGATATAGGGACAAGAAATTCATTACAATACAGATATTTGTAGTTAAATCATGACAACTTAAATGTACAAGGAGACAAGACTGGCATACAGAGAAGTCAGCACCGCTTTAAGGATGTTATTTGAAGTGCCTCAGGAAAGTGAGTCATGCTCAAATATGTTTGCAAAATACCATGCTAAG
>NW_006341640.1:0-428 GCF_000327345.1 Myotis davidii
AAGTAGGTTTACAGTTGTGAGTACCCAAAACACGGTCTTCTATTTTTTATTAATTATTGTTTTAATTATTGTATTATTTTCAATACAAACATCTGTAAATCTATTTTTGCCCCACAGAGAAAGGCTTATCTTGTGAGATCAATTTCACAATGGATCTGTGACTGAAAAATTACTAGGAACTTAGTGGTCAATAGAGGGGAGGAAGTGTTCAAGTTGACAAATCAATACGTGCAAAGAACCTGTGGTTGAAGTGAGTGTGACCTTTTCTGAAGCTTCTACAGAGGGGCCACTTTACTCATGTGTAGTGTGAATGAGTTTGGTATAAGATGAACAAAAGTGTATCGTAAATAATACAACATCAAAGAACCACTAAAAAGGACTTGGGGCTTATTTAGAAGAACAACGGAAAATCATTAAAAGTTTAAACA
>NW_006341641.1:0-428 GCF_000327345.1 Myotis davidii
CAAATTATTAAACTAAGATATTATTATGTAAATCAATTAGGAGGCTTTAACATTATGAAAAATAAATAAAGGAACTGATTTCCTCACTGACCAAGCAGTTTAGGAAAAAATCTAAAAAAAGCAGTTCGTATCAAATGTAAAAGAAAATAATTATACTTTAATGAATATTGAAACATTCTGTTGGTGGCAAGTAATGCTCTTATTCTAGGACACTGTGTACTGTTATTTATAAAGCTTACATTACGTAGGACATGTTTGCTTTCAAGGTTTGGTTAAAATACAAGTGTACGGCCACAAGCCAAGTGCTACTTACACTTGGCACTGTAAGCTGGCCATTTGCATTTGGAGGAAAGAAAGGTTTAGGAAATTCCACTAAGTTTTTCTTACCTTCTGTTTTCTACCTGAAATTAAATAAAGTTAATAAAACC
>NW_006341642.1:0-428 GCF_000327345.1 Myotis davidii
CTCCAAAAGAGACACGCGCAGGTCACTAGGGGATGGGCCTGGGGGAAGATGGACTTCCCTGTCGGTGTCCTGGGACAGCGTTCTGTTGGTGAGACTAGAAACCTAATCGGCGTTCGGGTATAACGTCTTCCTAATCCGCATCCGGGTGATAATGTCCTCCGCATCCGAGGTCAAATCAAAAACCAACAGGAACTACACTGGACATCAAGCCTAGAGCATCACGGTTGTCCGGCCCTTTGGGGCCTCCTCACAGTGACTTACCAACCACAGCCGCGGATATTGGGCGCCCAAGTTGCCACCATCTCCTCGGGGCGGAGCCTCGGGAGGGGCGGGGCTTAGCCAGAACCTGTGATAGGCTGGTTCCGGGTGCACGGGCACGCACGCCTGGGCCAGCGGGGGCGTATAAAGATTCGAAGCCCAGACGCAGG
>NW_006341643.1:0-428 GCF_000327345.1 Myotis davidii
CCATCCAAGCAGGAGTCCGAAGTTTCTGTTCTGTAAAAAGGTATATCCTCAGAGGACAGACCTCCTGCTACTGCCTGTCACTGTTATTTTTACGTCTTAATCAAGTGTTCATGAAAAAAAGTTGCGATTTTAATTAATAAAAATTATTTAAAAACCTCCCACATATTCTCTAACAATTCTTAAATCTACCAACTTGAACTTTTAAGTGTACAGTATTGTTAACTATCTGTACAATGCTATAGAGCAGATCGCTAGAACTTTTTCATCATGCATGACTGAAGCTCTCTGCCCATTAAACAGCAGCTCCCAGTTTCTCCCTCCCCAGTCCCTGGCAACCAGCATTCTACTTTCTGCTTCTCTGAGTTTTAGTGAAACAGTTTGACCAAAGGCTTAACATATAAGCCAACCAAATCAGGTCCTGTTTCAAA
>NW_006341644.1:0-428 GCF_000327345.1 Myotis davidii
TCTAGTGTCTCTTTCAATAACCCAGACTCTGGTTATCCTTTGCTCTGGCATAATAAACTATGCTCTGATGCATTATACCACTTATAAGAGGTCCAGAGTGATAAGAAAATGATCCATCTAATCCTCTTTTATTGTTTCATAGTATGCAGGAAGTTGAACTATACACTAAACTCAGAAATAAGTTACACACACATTAAAAACTAGGAAAAAAATAGGAGTCCACTTATCAGAATGTGCTTAACCATTGTCACCAAAGTAATAGCTTAAGGGTTGACATTTGGTTCCGTAGCTATAGTACTGTAGATACTCCAGTTCCTGTCGTGGCTGTGAGGACTTCTAACATATCTCTCAGTATAACCAGAGAGATCTTCTTCTGCATCAAGGATGGGCGAGAAGTGGGAAGCACTTTCCTCTGGTCTTTTACTGCT
>NW_006341645.1:0-428 GCF_000327345.1 Myotis davidii
TTAAACTTTGAATCTAATTCTCTTAACAACCCTACAAGGTAGATGCTATCAATGCCCCCATTTTACAGATATGGCCACTAAAGCATAGAAAAGCTCATGTACTTTGGCAAAGATCACACATCCAAAAGCCAGAATTCAAATCCAGGCAGAGTATTACTGCCTGATCTCAAACATTCCCCTAAGTTACCACAGGGTCTGTTTTATAACCCCTCTCTGACCTTCTCTTTTTTCAGAAGGTTCAGTACTGGGTTTGTGTGAGGTTGCTGAATGATGTCCGTAATGGTGTACCAGAAAAGGAAAAACAATTACCCCTTGCCTTTCTTTCATCTCATCAGTGAAATATTGAAGTAGGTTATAATGAGGGGATATAGGTCTTTCAGATTTTTATGCTAAAAGTTTTTCAGAATTCAGTAGAAAGTTTTGCCTAT
>NW_006341646.1:0-428 GCF_000327345.1 Myotis davidii
CATGGGTCCCTGGGCTATTATTCAGTTAAAAAAAGAAAGTACTGTGAAACTAGGGCACAAAGTTCCACCACAATTAGGATATAAATGAACCTTACATGCTGCAAGCCTACAGAGTCACAAACTCAATCTCATAGGAGTCAAGCAGGTACAAACTGAGGAAAATGGGTAAAGTGTAAGACTATAGGGAGTGGTGGGGTCTGTGGTGCTATGGAGGATGTGCCTTGCTCTGAAATAGTTGGCTAATCTTCAGCTTCCATTGACTGTGGCCATGAGGGAATATGGACTCTCCTTTGTCATCTTCTGATTTTTGTCAGAGAATCCAGAAATCCAAGTTCTAGTTTGTTTTTATATGAAATCTCTCCATTTTAAATGATAGAAACTAATAGATAAATTTTAAAAACACAGTGAGCTAAAGAAAAGTGACTGAG
>NW_006341647.1:0-428 GCF_000327345.1 Myotis davidii
TATCTGCCTACTTCTGTATCAGACTGGATTCTATTATGATGGCTTAATGACTACAGTAGTTCTGGATCTTACTTCTGCACCCCAAGTGTCCTAATTCCAAAGTATTAGGGGGGACGGGGAAGCCATTGGATTCATTCCATTTGGCCAATTAGAGTCATCCGTGCAGTGAGAGAAATTGACTTATATTGAGCTTCCAGGCATATTTTGTGGAGGGTCAGTCCTGCCTTTCTTTATTCAGAGGCTATTTCACATTGGTAATGAGGGATGCTGGGAAAATACTCCCTATACTAACTTTCTTTCATTAGTAGATTTTCCTGGAACTTCCTGAACACAGGCCCCCTTTCTTCCCATTGCTCATAGACAGGAGGCTAATGGCTGAATTCTTATACTTCTAAGTAGATAACAAAAAACAAAACAAAACAAAACAA
>NW_006341648.1:0-428 GCF_000327345.1 Myotis davidii
TCACTGCTTCAGAACCCCTAATAGAATGGTTCCAAACTCATTCCATTCAAAAATATTAGCATTTTCACATGATAGTATGCGCAGGCAGCTTGAAAAGGCAGAGAGGTTAGGATGAAATGATTGTGTGTCAGTGTAAACTGCTGCTGGACCATTATTTTAGTGCTAAAGGTTGCTAATACTATGTTCCCTTTCTGGGTACCCTATAAAAGGAAGCTTAGTTAATTAGTAATTTTCTCAAACCAGCACTCAGAATGTCCAGGTGCCAGGTAGGCGATAATCGCTAACCGTTATGGTTAATGATATTTTGGTCCTATTCAAAACGTCCACAGAAATACTTGGTCCAAGTTGACCCATCAACTTAACCCCATGAACCATTACCAGCTAGATTACCAAGGCAAAAAAAAATTACTATTGGCAATAAAGTCATA
>NW_006341649.1:0-428 GCF_000327345.1 Myotis davidii
TCCTTTTGATATTAAAACCATAGGACATGGTCTCAGATTGCAGGAAGAGTAAGGTCAGTTGGACATATGGATGGGATATTCACTTAAGCATATTGGATCCTACTGAAAAACAGAGCACTAGACTTGGAGAACATGAAAGTGAATAAGACATCATCCTGTACTCAGAAGAGTCTTGTGACCAGTTGGTACACTGGCATGGTATAAGGAGCACACAGAGAGCTTGTCTGAGTTCGAATCCAGGCTCTGCCATGTATTAGATGAATGACCTCTCTACGTCTCTTTCTCATAGAGTTATGAAAGTCATGTCATATGTGATGTGCTCAGAAGAGGTAGCATTTGTTATTTAGCAAATTATAGATTATTGGAACTAAAAAGCAACACAACATCATGAGAAGCTGTAGGAAAGTGACCTTAAGACAAAAAAAAAA
>NW_006341650.1:0-428 GCF_000327345.1 Myotis davidii
CGTATATGCCTGGGATGTGCCCAGGTAGGAGCTTATGATCGCATCACCCCGTGGGGGTACTTGGCATAGGAGCCCTTTATTCATCCACAGTCCCCCCTTTGAGCATAAATCAATTTGAAGGATGCATTAATGACCAACCTTTTGGTTGGAGAGTGTGGTCTCATAGCGCTAGGAAGGCTCATTCCTAGGAAGTGTCAGTATCAACTTGTTGATACTTGGGAGGGGCAATGCTGTAATCATGGGCCTGTGTTGAGGCTGAGTTTCCCAAAATGGGACAGATCGGTAAAGGGAAGGCAGTCAGGCCTTATGGCCCTCACTGTGAAAAAACACTCTGGCTCTGGCTGGGTGGCTCAGTTGGTTAAAGCATCACTCACTCTGGTTCGCCAATGTTGTGGATTCAAACATACACATCATATACGAATGGCACA
>NW_006341651.1:0-428 GCF_000327345.1 Myotis davidii
GGGAGACAGAAAGGGAACTCAGTGCTATCAGGGTGCCTGATGATTAAATCTAAAAGTGAGCTGTCACCCACAGCTTTTGAAAAACTTACTTTAGAAGAATTAGAACATAAACAATTAAAAGTTGTTGTCTTTGGGGAGTGGGCACATATTTGTTGAACGAACAGTGCTTACAATCTGTTTTCTCTCAGTGTAATGAAAAGTCATTTTTTATGAGCCCTGACATAAATCTTATTTTAAAATGTTAATTACTTTTACAAATGTGCTATGAAAATAGTTTCTCATAATAAATAATGAGATTAATTGTTTTAGAACAGAATGCCAGCAGAATGAGAGCTAAAAAACACACACAAATAATAGTTTAAGTGGACAATGGCCTGCATTGGTTAAGGGTTAAGAAAACAGAAAACAGAGATATATTCCATTGTGTA
>NW_006341652.1:0-428 GCF_000327345.1 Myotis davidii
CACACACACACACACACACATCATGTATACATGTTAAATCTCCTATATTACTAATCACATTCTTCATCTATACAATTTCAAATAAAGAAGTCTGGGAAATGCTAAATAGGTCTTTAACTACAAACCTTACAGAACTGTAGTGCACATCTGGCTTTGCAAAATACAGGTTTTATTTGTTTAAACTCAGCATTTCCCAAATCTAATTAGCCATAAAACTCCCTTTTAGGTGATATATTAATCTAGTAACATTCCCACCTAGTCATCTATTGACCAAGAACTTTGAGAAATGACGACCCAAGGCATGTACCATCTGTGTGATAGAAGCGGGGCCACCTTGTCTCACAGTGGTTAGAATACAGACTCTAGAGCAAAAAACAAAAACAAAAACTCTGAGGCAGACAACAGTATGGTGATTACCAAAGGGAAAG
>NW_006341653.1:0-428 GCF_000327345.1 Myotis davidii
TCCACAGGCCGACACTCTATCCACTGAGCCAGAGTGGTTAGGGCAGGATATATGTTTTTAAACTTTTTGTTTTTAAAGAGTAACAGACATTCACACTGCTTAGGAAAAGAAAAATGTCTTATTTGTAGCTTTTGTCAAACTTAATGATGTAAATATTCTCTTCATGACTGATTTTAAGCTACCAACTATTGTCAGTTAACTCACAGAATTCCTGTTGAACAATTTGTCTCATGCACTAGTATGACCCAGCTGTAGCATACCACTGTAGCAGGCATACAGTAAAGTGTACAGATCAGTAGTGTACAGCTCAGTGAATGTCAGCAAAGTAAACACGCCTCCCACCCTGGACAATAAATACAGAACTATACCTTTCCCTCTTTCTTTAAGGCAGTGGCTCTCAACCTGTGGGTCACGATCCCTTTGGGGGT
>NW_006341654.1:0-428 GCF_000327345.1 Myotis davidii
TGTAAGCCTTGTAGTTTTCATTGTGTGATTTTGCATAGAACAGGTTAGGAACACTGTGTGTCAGGTTATAGTGGGACAAAGTGCAAAAAACACATAAGACAAAATGTCAACGACTGGGGCAGTTACATGGAGCCTCCTGGCACTATTTTTTTCAACATTTGGGCTATTTTTGACCATTCTTATTTTTAAAAAGTTGGGAAGAGAGGACAAGCATACACAAAATATTCATGAAATGTAGAAACAACCCCCTGGTCCCTAGACTTTGACAAATTGAACATTCCTTAACATGCTGCTAAAATGAAATGATTACATGCATTGACTATAGTCAGAGAGACTATATAGCTGCCACTTGAACAATGTGGCAGTTAGGGGCCCCGGTCTGCTGTGCAGTCGTAAGTCAGTGTATAACTTTTGACTTTTAAAAACAA
>NW_006341655.1:0-428 GCF_000327345.1 Myotis davidii
TTTTTTGTCAGGTGCATACATTTTAAGGACTGATATATATACCTTGAAGAACTGGTTCCTTTATCATTTTATAATGCTCTTCTTTATACCTGATAACTTTCTCTGCTTTGAAATTTGCTGTATCTAAAATTAAGATAGCTATCTACTCCTGTTTTCTTTTCTTAGTACTTTATGGTATTCTTTTCTCCACTCACTTATTTTATTTTTTGATGCATGAAGAGTTTTAATTCTATTACTCCTCACACCAGTTTTAATGAGATATAATTGACACATAACATGGTGTATATACAATGTGATGTGTGGAATCTCAGAAAGCTGAACTCAAAAACATAGTATAATGGTAGTTGCCAAGGGCTTAGGGGTGGGGAAAATGGGAAAATGTTGGTCAAAGGGTATTAAATTCTACTTATTTTAATATATATATATAT
>NW_006341656.1:0-428 GCF_000327345.1 Myotis davidii
AAAAAAAAAGATATTAAGCAGGGGAATGCCATGAAGAAAGTAATGTCTGAGGCAAATTTACCTGGATGGATACTGGAAGGGATTTCAGAGAGACGGAATCCATGCCTAAGAGGGTAATCTAGAAGGCTCAGGTGCCAGGAGATGGGAGGTCTGAGAACTGGAGGAATGCTGTGAATGAGACAGCACCAGTTCAGAGATGAAAGCATTTGAGGACCAATTTGATGGCATTTGATGGCAGGGTACATACAGAAGGGAAGAGCTACGGTGGTTCTAAAGTTATCAGACCAGGGCTCCAGAAAATAACGCTACCACTGGGGAATGTGGGGACACTGGACAAAAGAGTGTGTAGGGTAGCACATGTCAGCGGAAAATGTTCCACCCAAGAGGATCCACCCAATGCTTTATATATATATAAATCAATAATATAT
>NW_006341657.1:0-428 GCF_000327345.1 Myotis davidii
AAAAGCTCAGCATTTCTGCTCTAGAACTGGACTGCCTGGGCATGGCGCCAAGCTTTGCAAGATTCGTGACCTTGGGCAAATTATGAAGCCACTGTGAATTATTTTTCTTAGCCCTAATTTGGGGATAGAATAGAATCTGTCTTTTAAGGTCACCATGAGGTGAACATATTAGTGTAAGTGAAGTGCTTGTAAGTAAATGCCCAATAAATGCTAGTCCTTCTAATTACTGGGTGCAGACAATGAGGCAGAGATTGATGGGATATAAGGTTGAAGACAGCCAGTTCTAGAGGGACTTGTATGTCCTACTAAGGATTTGACTTCATTCTGGGGACTGGGAGCCATTGAAGGGCTTTAAGCCGAGGGACAACATGATCTGATGTGTTTTAAGAGTTTCCCGATGAGCCTGGCTGGCATGGCTCAGTGGTTGA
>NW_006341658.1:0-428 GCF_000327345.1 Myotis davidii
GCGTGTTCAGTGTTTTTGTGTCGCTGGGAAATGTTCTTTTTTTGGGTTTACATTGATATCAGGAAGGCATGGATATTGAATTCGTGGCTGAAGGGTTTTGATTACTGCTGTTTGTTTTTTGTTTTTAATTTTTGATGTATTTTGGGCGCGTGGCTTTTTGTTATTGAGTGAGATTTTAGAGTCTTTAGTGTTGTCGCGGCTTATTCAAATGAGTCGTTGTTGTGTTGATGTTTGGTTTGAAATATGTGATGTCCTATCACTTCATTCGTCCTTATTGAGGTTTGGGGTTTTTTATGTTTGTGTGTTTTCTCATTTTTTCAGCCGGTAAGGGAATTGGTCACTTGTAGTTGTTGATCCTTGCCGATACTCGTATATAACTGCTATCTTTTATGGAGAATACGTGCTCATGCAGCTGGAAGGGAATAGTG
>NW_006341659.1:0-428 GCF_000327345.1 Myotis davidii
AAAAAAATAAGTTTATTTTCAATGTAAAAATTTTATTTATTTTAATATTTTCTTTTTCAATGTAGAGTGAGAACACAACGGAAAAAAACATACTTTACTCTCTCCCCCCCTCTTCCCCCCCACCATTTGTCTTTTTGGCATAATGGAATATATCCCACTTATAAGCCAATTATACTGAAGGTTTTGCTGATGCAAACTTTACTTTCCTGTTCTAGCTTGATGTCAAAAAACACCCAAGTATGTGGTTATATTGGTATTTAAATAATAACTAAAAGGGTATTTAAAAGAACTAGCAAATTATCAAAGGTACAAACTGGAATTGCTTCATAAATCAATGGTTCCTTGTTTTTAAAACAATTTCCCTTTATAATTTGTTTTCTTACTTTTCATTTTTTTCAAAATTTTCCGAGGGGTAACTGATTGACGAT
>NW_006341660.1:0-428 GCF_000327345.1 Myotis davidii
AATAAATTTCTGTTGTTTTAAGTCACCAAGTCAGTGGTAATTGATTTGAGCAACTACAGGTAACTAACATGGAACCCATATTTCACCAACTTACTATCAGCAGAAAACACAGGGAAGAAAGGACCAGATAACACCACGTCATGAAACCTTGAAAGGTCAGGCCTTTGCCTACACATGATAACTGCTGAGCTGTCAGATCAGAGGAGATGTCTACATAACAAGCCTGAAGCACATGTTGGATGCAGGAAATGACTTCTTACAACTCAGACCTTGCTAGAACTGGTTGCCCACAGCTTTGCTTTTCAGGAATATTGTTTCTTTTGTGTACATATGACATGGCATGTCATATGTTTATACAGAAGACTAGAGGCCCATGTGCATGAAATTCATGCACTAGGGGAGGGGATGTCCCTCAGCCCAGCCTGCAC
>NW_006341661.1:0-428 GCF_000327345.1 Myotis davidii
AATTGATCAAACACACACACAAATTTTTTTGAGACAAAGGCAAACTTGTGGTTTTCAGGATAAGATCATTTTGACTGGAATATAGAAATATGACTTGGAAACATTGTACTGGGCATTCCAAGTCCGGTCACTGGGCCGCCACCTAGCCTGGATCCCAGAATTGTTCTGTACCACTGAGTCCGTCCTGTGGGATTTTGGAGTTGAGGCATGGGCTTGGGCTCTGCATGAACATCGAGGGTGGGCATGACTGTGAATGTGTGGCTGGGAAGGAGCTTGACCGATCTATTTCAAGACAATAAATTACCCATTTACAAAAAGACAATTCTATTTCCTTCCAGAGATTTTTACTCTTTCTCTTCTCCAGTTGCAGAACTGAGAATTACACTTTGTCTGAGTGTGCTTTTCTTCAGTTACCTGTGCTCTTAGGG
>NW_006341662.1:0-428 GCF_000327345.1 Myotis davidii
CAGATGTCAAAACACCACAAATACTGTATATACAGAAGAGGGAAAAGGCATCCTTCGTGCGCAGAGCTCACAGCAGCTGGGGGCGGGATGAGCAGAGCTGGTAAGGGGACCTGGGCTGGCCACCAGCCGTGTCCACTACAGGTGGGAAAGGACACAATATCTGGACAATCCATGCGACAGGACCGAGAGACAGTGACGTCCCCTTGCCTTGCCGTCAGTTTCCTCACCTGTACCCATAGCCCCGTGTGGCTGAGAGTGCCTACAAACTGGGCCTGGCATGGGAGACATGCCAATGGATAGTGATCACCGTTATTAGTTTACAATCAACAGTCCTAGTGCCTCGACGTGTGGAAAACTGTTGGACATGAGCGATCCCCCCTTAAAAAGGGCAAGGGAGTGCATGCTGGGTACCATGAAGCAAAGGCAAT
>NW_006341663.1:0-428 GCF_000327345.1 Myotis davidii
GTAATAGTATTCCAGGCCAAAGGACTACCATCTGAGGAAGTCATAAGGCTAGAGGAAGGTCTTAAAGAAGTCTAGAATGTCTGGAAGGCAGGGAACAAAAAGGAAGTGGGGCATCAGATGGGTTGAGAGACATGCAGGGTCCAGACTATGTGGCCATGGTAAAGATTCTGCCCTTCATCCCAAAGACAATGGAGAAGTCACTGAAGGGGAATGATAAAATGGTGAGGATACTGTATCCCAGAGATCAGCTAAATATTGCCTGACTCTCTTAACAAAAATAAAAAACCTCAGAGTTATAATGTTAACAAAGACTCTGCCTTTTGACTTGGTCTTATCTAAGACTCTGACCATGCAGTCAGATCAAGTCACTCTCCTACTTAAAACTATCCAGTGGTTTTCCACTGAATATAGAATAAAATCTAATAATT
>NW_006341664.1:0-428 GCF_000327345.1 Myotis davidii
AAAAGAATGAATTCTTCCAAATTCTTTTGAATGAAATGAGCATAACACTGATTCAAAAATCCAACCCACCACCCAGGTCCAAATATAGAATATTGCCCTCCCTCTTGAAGACTGTACCTTCCCAGTCAATAATTTCCCCACTAAAATAACCATGTCCTCACCTTTGTTACCATAGATTCGTTTTTTGTCTATTCATGAATTTTCGTATAAATGAAATCACACAGCCACATTCATTTATTAAAACCTCATATGTAGTTAAAGAAGAATGTATCATACTCTCTCAACTGGATAAAATAAATACCTCTGAATTCCAAAGTTTAATGAGAAAATATCAGAAGCATTTTCATCAATGCTAGGAATGTTCACTATGTTCAGTATGTACTATTCTAAAAATACTAACCAATGCAATTATACATAGAAAGAAATAA
>NW_006341665.1:0-428 GCF_000327345.1 Myotis davidii
CTCCTGGTTCATAGGTCGAAGCTCAACCATTGACCCTTTTCAGTACCGCACAGGCAAGTGGTGGAGCTTGGGTTCCTCCAGGTTTGTCTGAATCAGACATAATTCCTTGCTCCTAGCCAATATTGTATTTCATAGTATGATTATGTGACGACCCCCTCCCCTCCTCCAGGGGCACAGATGAGAAACCTCGAATTCAGGGCTAGTCTTCATTCCCTCCGCAGCCCTGGCCTGGATACCTTGGCACAGCAGGATCTTTCCATTTGATTGAAGTGAATAAAGGCATTGACACCTACCCCGTAACTGTTACGCGTGTCATGGGCTTTTCGGGACGTGGTTGTCACTTAGTCAGACACATTTATTGAACATAATATTGTGCTCGGTGCTTCGACATGCACAGGAAATGGAGGAGCCAGCCCTTACTTAGAGAG
>NW_006341666.1:0-428 GCF_000327345.1 Myotis davidii
TAAGAACATATTTAGCCCTATAGCTTTTCTCCCTGGCTGGATTATTTCCAGGGGATAAATTCCCAGGAGCGAGATTAGCAATTAAAGCATATGAATGTTTTCTAAATTTTGAAAATTTCAAAGTTTCCTGTTCAATTCAAGTATGACTTCATTAACCTTTAACATGTAATGTTGTGGGGAGTGTAAATGTTTCCTTTGGGAGGATTTAATTTGCAGTCCTTTGATTATTACTAGTAGCAAGGGCAAATATTATTCCATATTTCTTAGTTTCCGTTAAAATATCTGCTCAAACTTTGGAACCATTTATATATAGATAGTCCCTGAATTGTGATGATTCAACTTACCAGTTTTCAACTTTACAGTGGTATGAAAGAGATACACTTTCAAGAGATATTCAACAGTGTATTCAAAATGGGCTTTGTGTTAGA
>NW_006341667.1:0-428 GCF_000327345.1 Myotis davidii
CTCTCTCTCTCTCTCTCTCTCTCTCTCCTGACCTTCACTAAGACAGCCTCCCTCTATTTTGTCCCCAAACTTCTCTCCCCTGCACTTTCTACTCTCTCAAAATGGCACACACAAAATCCTCAATTTTGCAGGAGTCTCTCCCAGCCTCTTTCATACAAGATAGCTTTTACCAAGGAATACTCTTAGTAGAGCACAATTATCCCTCTAACCCAAGTATGACTTCCTTCTGGTATTTATCTTAAAGTTCAATAAAGGATCAATTATATTGCATCCATATTTCCCTCTATATTCAAATTAAGATACATGAAAGCACAAGTATATGAGCATACCTATAGCTATGACAAGATAGGGTATTTGAAATCTGGGCTGTCCTGGCAAATCTGGGACATAATTCTAAATATAATAAAAGGCTAATATGCAAATTGACC
>NW_006341668.1:0-428 GCF_000327345.1 Myotis davidii
TTTTTTTTTTAATTGTCTCCAAAGTTTTGCTTTTCTAGATTGTCATATAACTGAATCAGTATGTGGCCTTTTCAGACTGGCTTCTTTCGCTAAGTAATATGCATTTTAGTTCCCTTCATGTCTTTCCATGGCTTGATAACTAACTTCTTTTTAGCGCTGAACAATATTCCATTGTCTGGACATACCACGGTGTATTTACCCATTCATCTACGGAAGGACCACTTGGTTACATCAGGTTTTAGCAATTATGAAGAAAGCTGCTATACGCATCCTTATGCAAGGTTTTGTATGGACACTAGTTTCAACTCCTTTGGGTAAATACCAAGGAGGGTGACCGGTGTATTGAAGAGTATGTTGAGTTTTGTATGAAACCACCAAACTGTTTTCCAGACTGGTGGTACCATTTTGCATTCCACCAGCAAGAAATG
>NW_006341669.1:0-428 GCF_000327345.1 Myotis davidii
TACAACACAGCTCTCATCTTCTTGGTAATTTAGTGCCATATAAAACATGTATGTCACTTGTGGTAAGTATGGTGGATCTCACTTTGTAACCAAAGAGGGTAGATGTTACAGCTTGTGAGCAGTATGACCATAAAGCCTGAAGTGTGAGTCACGGGGTCTGACCCAGGTAGTAAGATGTGTTATTATTCATGTTGGTTAGCTGAGTTTCCTGGGCTAACCTCATTGGAGTTTGCATTGCCAGTAAAAGACTGGATCTTTACTGATAAATCAGAGGTCTGAACTCTGCTCTCAGTTCTCTGGCTAATTGGTTCTATAGTTTGGGGGGAGCCTTTTCATCTTTCTGCTCTAAGTTTCTCTAACTGCTAGGGATGACTAAATGCCCTCAACACATTTGTTTAGTTAGTGACCAATATAATTAAGTTTACTAA
>NW_006341670.1:0-428 GCF_000327345.1 Myotis davidii
GTGGCTTGAGCATAGCAGAGAGATGGTTAATTTGCATGTTTTTTATTATATAGGATTCTCAAAGGAGCATATGGTAGAACATAAATTATTAAATGCCTTGGATTATCATCATTTGTAAGAAAATTAGTTCAGCAATTCAATGAGCACGTGTTAAAGCATCATCTTCTCCAGAGTTGGTTTCATGGCCTTTCATGGGGCCATTGTGGATCAAGATGAGGGAGAACAATTATAATTTCTACTTAATGACTTTCTACAAAATTAGGATAAAAATAAAACCATATATAGTTTGAATTCTAAAAATTGCCTATTAGGATTATGCGAAGGAGAGACAAAGAGGTGACTTTATTGCTTCTCTGTGTGGCTCGGTTGGTTGAAGCATTGTCCTGTACGTGGAAAGGTCATGGTTTTGATTCCCAGTCAGGGCACAT
>NW_006341671.1:0-428 GCF_000327345.1 Myotis davidii
TATTTGAAACTTTGTACCTTTTGATCAATATCTCCCAATTTCCCTCAGCCCCTGAAAACCGCCATTCTACTCTCTGCTTTCATGCATTTCACTCTTTAGAGTCCTCATATAAATGAGATCATGCAGCATTTATCTTTCTGTCTCTGGCTTATTTAACTTAGTATATATCCTCGAGTCTAGGTTCATGAATGTTGTCACAAATATTTCTGTCTCTGTGTGTGTGTGTGTGTGAGTATGTATCTCACATTTTTAAATCTATTTATCTGTCAAAGGACTTTTAGATTGTTTCCATATCTTGGCAATTTTGAACATTATTGCAACAAACATGGGAGTGCAGGAGTCTCTTCCAGATCCTGATTTCATATCCTTTGGATAGATGCCCAGAGTGAAATGGTTGAGTCACATGGTAGTTCTATTTTTAATTTTTT
>NW_006341672.1:0-428 GCF_000327345.1 Myotis davidii
AAATTTTCAATTATAGTTGACATATATTAGTTTTAGACATACAACATAGTGGTGAGACATTTCGGTAACTTGTGAAGAGATCGCCCGATTAGGCTAGTACTCACCTGACACCACACGGAAATAGAGCTTTTTCTTGGTTCACTTGCCAGGTGGCAGAAGTGGTCCCCCTTCACGCAGAGTCCCACTCACGGCGTGAGGACATTGCATGTGTCCTCTGTTGTGGGGCCGTCCTGTGCCTTGTCGGGTGTTAGCTGCCTCACCCACTAGGTGCGAGTGGCGTCCCCTCCCGCTGATCGCCCAGTGAGAATCTGATCTGGAGGAGCTGTGAGTTCCGGGACGTTCCTCTGTCGTAAGACACAGACCTTTCATCGATAGGCGACGCTGTTTCCGTGTTAACCACATGACACAGCCTGAACTGAGTGCCTGAA
>NW_006341673.1:0-428 GCF_000327345.1 Myotis davidii
GAATGGCACATGTATTGCATATGTATAAATACACTACAATCTATCAAAATCCAAGTAACCAAGGTTTTATGCAAGAAAAATATGCATATGGTACAAAGTGCTAACAAATACATTGGTATTATAATATGTACATTTTCATTTATTTCTGGTAATATGAGTGTTTCACCTAAAAATTAATATTCTTGGTAATTGGAGGTACTTATAGCCTATTGATTGTGTAGTGTTTTATGGTAGACTTGAGATGAACTTAAGTTTAACATATTTGAGTGGTTAATAGCCCATGAAAAGCATAATAGTTGCAAATGAGAGACAGAAATAAGCTATATAGTCCAAAAGCAGTGGGTCCTCAAGAGACAAATATGACAATCAGGATTCAAAGCCAATCGGTTGATCGATCAATTTCACACACACACACACACACACACACA
>NW_006341674.1:0-428 GCF_000327345.1 Myotis davidii
CATTAGGAAGGTTGAGAACCACTGGTATAAACAAAACACTGAACTAGAGATTTCAGGCTAAAATTTCACTTAGAACTTCCCTCTCAAAGATAGTTTTGCCAACTTATCTGGAGAGAAAAGATTCCAAAGTTATTACTGATAAGTGAATGAAGTATAAATATTTGTGGTTGTTGATTAAATAGAGAAATATATGCCCTATAGATGCTGGGCATTGAGCTCTGTGAACACTGAGTGCTGAAAAAATGTGACATAATTGGTAGTTGGTAGTGATTTCTGGTAGTGTTCAAGTTCCTAAGATGACTTTTAAAAACATAGATGTCCAGCCCGACTAAATGAATACTAAGTCATTTAGTATTCATTCCTTTATACATTTATTCCTTTATATGGCTAAGTGGTTGAGCGTCGACTTACAAACCAGGAGGTCATGG
>NW_006341675.1:0-428 GCF_000327345.1 Myotis davidii
GTGTTTAAATCCCTAGATTCCTTGAACCTGAATGGGGCTCATATGTTTCTAATAGCTCCTCTGTGGTATGTACATCTAGAAATTCTTCCTGGTGCCACTTGTCAGTTTTATCTCTGCTTTACCAGGCTGCTGCAAATGAGAATTTCAGCCTAGAGGTTATCGCATCAAGAGAGTAGATCACCAGGCGGCTCACTTTTTTTTTTCTTTTTTGTAATTCATTGCCATCTAGGATACTTAAAGGAAAAAACTAGACAGTGTCTCTGTCTAAGATTAGATGGCATTTCTTCTCATTGGTGGCAGAAAACCTTTAAGGCACAATTACTAGACCAGAAATGCCAGTTGTTGTTAAGTTGTATTTTTAGCTGTTACTCCAGCATCCATCTCTCTGAATGGTAAAGCATCAGCTTTAAGAGAAAACACACCTCATT
>NW_006341676.1:0-428 GCF_000327345.1 Myotis davidii
TGTATATATATATAATCTCCAAAAAACCTTCTACCTTAGAAGTGGAAATATGCCCAAGACTCCTGAATTTTCTAATATTTAGGAAGAATCCCACTTATATGATATCTGAAAACAAACAAACGAAGAACTGTTTTGTGGTTGTTACTGTTAATGTTGTTAAAAATATAACTTTCTAGTGCTTATCTTCCAATTTTTAAGTGGAATATAATTAACATATGACATTATATTAGTTTCAAGCATACGACACAATTTGATATTAGTATGTATTGTGAAATAATCACCATAGTAAGTCTAGTTAACATCTGTCACCATAATTACAAATTTTATTTTGTGGTAAGAACTTTTAAGATTTACTCTCGTAGCAACTTTCAAATATGTAATGCAGTATTATTTAGCTATAGTCACCATGCTGTACATTACATTCTCAG
>NW_006341677.1:0-428 GCF_000327345.1 Myotis davidii
CATCACTATCCTTTTGCTCTTATCGCTGTGCTGTGGCACCATTAGTTTGTTACTAAGTCGCAGCTAATGAAGTAGCAAGTCTTATTTCTTCATTTAGTTTTAAGCTTTGGACATTCTTGTATCCAGGCACTCAGTAGATTCTCACCAAGTATTTGTCTTTATGATAAGACAGAAAAGGAATGTTCCCTTCTTTGCATCAGGGTAAAGAATTTCTTTAATTGGGAGCATGATATATGAACACATATTGAAACAAGAATGTCAAAACACCATAACCAGATTTTATATACATTTACATCATCTTTAGACTATAGCATTTTATAGCAATATAAAAGGTGTCTGAAGCATGACTACACTCCTACTTACCACAGAGGCAATATTTGACTCTTCATCATAACAACCTTCTTGTTTTCTGTTATATTATGCTCCCC
>NW_006341678.1:0-428 GCF_000327345.1 Myotis davidii
AGGTGCTATACAGCCTAAAATACCTCAGCATCACTCACAGTTTTTATGCCTATGAAGTATTGAAAATAAATGCAAGGAGTGTTGGGAATGAACCAGGAAGCCACCACCTCTTTGGTACAGCTATTTCATACCAGACATTTGGCTTAAGCTTCACAATATTGCTGTCCAGTTGATAACACTCTACACTTTTTAGTTTGGTCACCTGTGCTCAGGATGCAGAGTGACTCACCATCTTGTCTATGTAATGTAAAGAATTTTACTGTTTTTCTGGTAGAAAAGAAAAGGCAAGTTCCTGTCTGAAGTCACATGGTTGTTGACTAGCAGAACTGTGAGTCAAAACCTGATCTGTCTTCTTTTAAAGCCCATGCACTTTAACAGTCAAGCTCATCCCTCCTAAAGGAAGTATGTGAGGCATGTGGGAGACTGAG
>NW_006341679.1:0-426 GCF_000327345.1 Myotis davidii
TTTTTTCAATGACTTTAATGATAATTATATCTGAGCTCATCAAATAACTTTGAGAATCACATAGTCAATTTCCATCATACTTCCCAAAGGAGTTGTAAAACTTAGGCATCAGGTATTGTTGATTCCACAGAAAACTGTTGAGCTGGTTTCTTTGTAACCCAAATGGCAAAAACAAAGATACTGTGCAATTACTAACCTGTTTTAGAAGAGAGTAAAGAACAGGCACTCAGAGTTAATCAACAGAAATATGACTAGATAAATACCATTTTAAAGAAACAAACTTAGGCAAAGTGGTGACTTGGTTATTTTGACATTGGATTAGGTGACTGGATGGTATAGAGAAACTTTAATAGGGACTAATAAAATAAAAATAAAAATGTGATATGACCAATACATGTTTTGTGTTTGTTTAAAATCAGTCTCTTT
>NW_006341680.1:0-428 GCF_000327345.1 Myotis davidii
TCTTAAATAAATGGTGCTGGGAAAATTGGGCAGGAACATGCAAAATAAATAAATAAAACTAGGCCACCAATTTACACCAACCACAAGAATAAACTCAAAGTAGACAAAAGATTTAAGTCACAAAATCATTAAATTTCTAGAAGTAAACATAGGCGATAAAATTTTCCTCTTAAATTAATACTGAGAGGACATAACCTGGTGCTTCCATGTGGTCTTCCAGATTACCAGGGACAAATGTGACTACTTTCAAGGTTGACTTTATAGGTGACTTCCCTGGATCTGCATCGCTTATTGTTAAATCAGTGTTTGGTCAGAGGTTATGCTTACATCTCCTGTGCCAATGAGGCTTCTGCCATTTTCCAATGAATTTGTGTATGAAGTGGTAATGTTTTTAAGTCTGTCTCATGCCCCACTCTGATGTTTTCCCA
>NW_006341681.1:0-428 GCF_000327345.1 Myotis davidii
ATATTGTTCTATCTTAATTGTATCTTCAGGGAGGGAAGAGGGGTCATGAAAGAAGAAAGTAGCTCCATGCCAGTCCCTAAACATGAATTTAGAGAATAAAGGGGTAAGTCCCAACAAGTTTTATTTCCTCTTTGTAATTTACTATAAAAAGTGATGTAGAAATAAAAGACTTCTCAACTGCCCCAAAATGGACTGCATTTTTCCTTTCTGTGATGGCTTCTCCGCCTGCCAGTGTGACCCTATAGAGTTTACCATGTCTAGGTAAGTCATGCTTTTCTCATTCAGTTATTCCTTTCTTTACCAAGAATTTTTATGGTTCCGTATTTATGCCAGGCGCTGTTTAGGAGCTGAGGATAGAACTGGGGGGCAATCCAGCCATGGAGTTGGAAGATTGTCATCTAATAATTAAGTACGTGTTATAAAAAGGA
>NW_006341682.1:0-428 GCF_000327345.1 Myotis davidii
AATTATGACATGCTGGAATTGGTTCCCAGCACCTCATAACTATTCTATCTATTGTTTCACCTCCTCCCTAACTAGCTCTGACTCCTCTAAACAACTATTGCTTACTTTTAGATAAATTTGATTTTCATCCTCAAATTCTGAATATTAAAGTCCATAATAAGAACAATATGTTTTATCTATGTCAGGGTACATATCTATAATATCAGCCTATAAAGACCAGACAAAGGAAAGATTAAGTAAGCATTTTTATCCTATATAATCTGCACTGATACACCCTAATGGAAAACACACATTGCCCCAAAAAATCTTGGATCAGTTTCCATCTCTACATATCCTACATAGAATTCTGTTTTACAAAGTGGAGCAGTACTTATATTGTCCACTGGATGGCAAACAATTACATGAGGAGACTGACAAAAAAGGATTTC
>NW_006341683.1:0-428 GCF_000327345.1 Myotis davidii
GGTCCTGGATCCGGCTGGAAGACAAGCTCTCTACAGCCATATGCAATGTTCATGCGTGAGTCCAGGAGATCCAGTGGCATTTGAGCAGGAAGGGGGCAGAGCTGAGGGAATGAACCTTGGATCTGAACGTGGGAAGGGGAAAAACTTTATCCAGTGTTGGCAAATCTGGAGGAAGTGTGAGGTGACGATTCCCTGGATCTGGTGGGGGGACTTAACGGTGAGGCATAAACTGACGCTTGGTTTGTCTTGGAGAAACGCTCTTAAATGGCAGTGGTATTGTTGGCGGGAAAGTTGGGGCACTGCAAGCATCGCCCAGATCTTAAATGGCATTGTTGTCTACCCTCCCCTCCCCTAATCATTCCCACCCAATCCGGCACTTCTGCTGAGGGTCATCCCAGTCAGTAATGGGACTGTGATGAGAGAGCAGC
>NW_006341684.1:0-428 GCF_000327345.1 Myotis davidii
TTTTTTTAAATGAGTGCTACAGAGATCTGAGAAGTAAAAACAAATCATGTCAGGCAGAAAACAATGAGATCATTCCACCCTGAGATTATTACTAGACTCTGGCAGTGAAAGCAAACCAATGACTTTTATGAGACCAGACAACGCCTGTCTTTCCATGAAGCTTCATGGGCAGGGTAGTCCCTACCTCCAGGCCCCTATTGGCTCTTCTCCTGGGGACTCAGAATGCAATTTGTCTTAGCAATGCTAGGAAAGTTCTAGGAAATGGTGATACAGGACAAATGATGACTTGTCTTAAGGAAAGCCACTTTATTTTTAAAGTCTCACATAAATCCTTTCTGTTCTTTACTTTGCATCTGTATATGGTATTCCATTTCAGAACATCTGATTTCCCTGCAGTTACAGAATTAATCTTCTATACAGTGGGGCCT
>NW_006341685.1:0-428 GCF_000327345.1 Myotis davidii
CCCCGCCGTGACGACTTGAAATACAGTCGGCACTGGCAATGTTTGACGGTCTCTAAGGAGACGGAAAAAAACAAACACAACAAAAATAAAAACAGAAGAAGCAACCTCCTGATGCAGGGGACCACGCCCAACCAGCTGAGCCACACCAGCCAGGGATAATTATGCATTTTGAATGTAATATCTGCTGGGTAATGGTGATGAAACCGATTACAGAGAAGAAAAACTTAACGTGATGTATTAAGATAATAGCCACAGCAGTTGGGAAGTCTGACATCCTCTTATATTTGTACTTAAGAAAATTGGAAAAATTAGGATCTTGCCCCTTTTTTCTATAAATTTCACTCATAAAGGAATAAATAAATGTGCAAAGTTCCTCTTTTCTATATGGTTGGTTTTTCTTCTTTCCCACATCTAAAACAGATTCTAAA
>NW_006341686.1:0-428 GCF_000327345.1 Myotis davidii
CAAAGGCAGGAGTCTGTGTGCAAAGCCTGCACATCTCAGTGACACCCTCTCCATGGCCTTAAGCCCCAGGCCCATGTAGTCTGCAATGTGCAGGGGAGAAGGGAGCTGGGGTGCATTGCTCACCTACAATGAAGCAGGCGCATCTGGTTTCTGCTTTTGCAGGTAGTTTCCAAGAGAGACTTAACTTCCAAGAGAAGTTAAATGACTCACGAAAGCTAACTAACAGAATTATTAGGCACCAACCACAGTAAGCATGTTCCATAGATGATTTCATTTAACACTTACATAAACCCTAATCACTAATTATTCCACCCATCTCTATTCCTGTTTTACAAACGAGGGCTTTGAAGCTTAGCAAGATCGTGTTCGTGCCCAGGTAGGTGGGAGCTGGATGCAAGGGAAGACGTGGGATGACAGGGCCACAGGCC
>NW_006341687.1:0-428 GCF_000327345.1 Myotis davidii
TAGATAGGTAGATAGGTAGATAGATGATAGATAATGCCATAAAAAAACAATGCAGGAAAAATTAAAGTCCATTTAATGACAGAACAATTTTCTCAACAACCCAGCTCCCAGCTGTTCCCTATTTCATAAATCACAATATGCTTAAGGGCAACTCTTAACTTTTCCTTAAAGGCTGATTAAATTTCTGCCTGTATAACCTGATGTGACTATAAAGGTAATGCTGTAGAGCAATAGAGGCTTTGGGAAGGTGGGATTCTGTAATAATAGAAACTAACATTGTTCAGCACTTATGTGCCAGGCATTGTTCAAAGCACTTGATACACTAATTCAATTATTTTGATAGTCCTACAGGGAAGGGACAATTATTATCACCACTTTAACAGAGGAGGAAATGCAGGCAGACATGTGCACTAATTTACCCAAGGTCA
>NW_006341688.1:0-428 GCF_000327345.1 Myotis davidii
CAGGGCACCCATTCATTCTTTATATTAAATTTACTCAGAATCCAAATTCCTTAAGCTACTTAAGAGAATCTCTCATTTATATGGCTATGCGTATACGTATGAAGCATTAGGATATTCCTTGTACAGTATTAAAAGAGATCATGCGATAAACCAGGAGGAATCGGATTATCGCATCATCACAAAACCAAGATTGTCAACTCATTTCCCCCCAATGTTTTAAATATAGATTTGGCTCTTTTTTAAGTCTCAAAAGGATATATTACTCATAACCATACTATATTTCATAACTCAAAAGGAGAAGTGGTAATCTACAAAATTTCTTCCCTTCGTCCTCAATCCGTAATGTCACAAGTCCTGTAGTTTTGGTCACATGGAGCCAGAATATCTAGGAAAACTTTCCTCATCAAGTGATACGAAAGCATATGCTG
>NW_006341689.1:0-428 GCF_000327345.1 Myotis davidii
CTCCCATCCACACTTATCTTGTATACTTGTTTCATCAAACCCTTTGTTTACAAATGAAAAAACAGGCTTGGAGATGTCAAGCGACTTGAAGCCGTTTTAGCTCTTTAGTAGAATAGGCTTCTGGTTTATGGGGCTCTTGGTAAAATCAGTCCAGGAGACTGAATATTCCTTCTCTATGTAAATGTTAGCTTTCTCAAGGTGTCATTTTGTTCCGCATGGCCTAATTGTTTTACATTAACATGGTTCATCAATGTACGAGAAATGCCTTTTATAAAAGCTGAAATGAGCCCGGCCAGTATGGCTCAGTCATTGAGCGTCAACCCTGGAATCAAGAGAACATGGTTCGATTCCCTGACAGAGCCCATGCCCAGGTTTAGAGCTCAATCCCCAGTAGTTGGCATGCAGGAGGTAGCTGATCAATGATTCTC
>NW_006341690.1:0-428 GCF_000327345.1 Myotis davidii
AAAAGTGTTGTGTGGTTAAACAAGATTGGGAAATGCTGGGCTTAACAAAATTAAATAAGTGTCTTTATCACTAAGTCTTTAATATACAACCTACATTCAGTATTCCCAAGAAAAAGATATGCCATGAAGCATTTCTCAACTGCATTTTGACCATACAATGCTCCTGACACCGAGCATTTCCTTTGGTTTGTGTTATGAATAGTTTTGGAAATGCTAAAATAAGAAATTCTGTGATCAATTCTGGCTCTAACACTTACTCAGTATTTGACTTCAGTTATCTATTTTTGTGTAATAAGTTACCTCAATACTTAGGGACCTAACTCAATATTTATCATCACAGTTTTTGTAAGAACCAGAAGGTCAAGGCTCTGGCTCAGGGTCTCTCACGAGCTGCAATCAAGATGTTGGTCAGAGTTACCGTCATCTCA
>NW_006341691.1:0-428 GCF_000327345.1 Myotis davidii
AATCAGTCAAGATGAGGCCACATGCAAAAGAACATACTCTTTCTTTAGCTGCACCTTGATGCAGAGAAGGTCCCTCTTATGACACTTCCAGAGCGTTTAGTTATTAAAAAGATCTTCCTATAAAACTTGTCCATACAGTGCTAATGAAGGCAGCAGCATGGAAAGGAATAGACACCCACAAATAGTGAAGTACAGGCGGCCCTGAACAATGCAGGGATTAGGGATGCCCACCCTTTGAACAGTTGAAAATCTGCGTACAACTTCTGACTCTCGCTAGAACCCAACTCCGGTCATCCCTCTGTATCTGGGGGGGGAGAGGGAGAATGGTCCTAGGGTCCCTCACAAACACAAAATCCAAGGATGCTCCATCCCTTCCTATCTCTCTCTATAAAAAACTAACATGCAAAGTGTCCCCTCAGGAGTTTGAC
>NW_006341692.1:0-428 GCF_000327345.1 Myotis davidii
TTCTTTCGTGTGATTCTAGGGACAGCAAGTGAGTTTCTCAGGGTCGCAGCAAATTTTATTTGTTGTTGTTTGGTATTATTTGATTGATGAAAGCTTCTTGATCTGGACCCTGCTTGCCATGTCACTAGAGTTTTCCCTAGAAGCTTCCACAACCAGGGGTCACATCAGCGTGCCTAGAACAACGTGTTAAACCAATCAAAGAAGATAATCGTTTTTATCACACAACTGCTAATTCAATACACTTTATCATATGTGTTGAATCATGGAAACACATGGGTTAAGAAGTAGGGTATTGTTTGTGTCTTTGGGGATCCCGTTGTTGGCAGCAATTTTTCGAGGATGTTCGTAGTTAATGAATAACTTTGTCAAATGCATGCCACAGCTAATGCTGAAACTGTTCACAAAGACAAATTTTTTTGTGTTTTTCT
>NW_006341693.1:0-428 GCF_000327345.1 Myotis davidii
AGAATGTTGCTCTATTTAAAACTTGTGTGATTTTTTTCTGGAATTTTCAATTTAGTATTCTTGGATTGTGGTTAAGTGCAAGTAACTGAAATCAGAGAAAGCAAAACCACCATGGTTTAGCAGGAACTACTATAATTTAGCTTAGGACAGATTGATAGTTCACACCACAAAAATATTAAAACCAGAAGACAGTGAAAAAAATACTCTCAATTGTTTGAAGGAAGTAACTTTCCACCTAGTAGACACTATGGTATTCTATCCAGATCCCACTTTAATAATGGCCTTGTCCTAAGTTCCCCTTACCAGAGCCATAAATTTTAATGATTTTCTTTTTTATTGTAAATTCTGTTAGAAAGTATGTGAAAGGGTTTTGGAGTCACCCAGACAGAGTTACCTTTTAAAATCAGGATTAAACAATTCATTCAGAA
>NW_006341694.1:0-428 GCF_000327345.1 Myotis davidii
CTCTATGCCCCAGGGAGTTTTCTGTCCTTGGCCTCTTACTGGTTTGTAACCTACCACTGCAATGACTCCAGCATTTATTTATGTCATTGTTCAGTTTCAGTTTATACATATAGTGGTTTCAGAATTGTTAACCCTTATCTTCTGTGGAAACAACATTATCAACTAGAATAAAGGACTTATTTGCAGTTTATTTTGCCTTTAGTCTTACAGACTCTGTTCATTTCCAACGTTACTTAGGTAGGCACTTCCTTCAGGGACGTTGTTTCAGACATTCATAATATAGTTTGATTCTTTCTGTCATGTTCTGCATTCTGTCTTGGATCTCCCAATTTCCTACATGATTATTAAAAAAATTTGGCTACATTTGACAAATGCATAGTGTTCTATATCCACAATTATCTATAATAATAAAAGTGTATTATGCTAAT
>NW_006341695.1:0-428 GCF_000327345.1 Myotis davidii
ATGAGAAGTTGTGGCTGTATAAGAATGAGTCTTTATTCTGGGAGCCATCAGGCCAAGCAGTTCTTCACAACAGTTGCATATAGGTAGGAAGCCACTCACCAGCTAGTTAACAAATACAGCTTTCCCCCAAAGCAGTAGCAGCCACTATACCTACAGCCTCACCTAATAGCACCGCACTGCCTCTAGAGCTAGTGCCTCACATAGCAGCTGTACCTGAGCTCTCTAACCCCAGTAGTCTCAGTAGCCTCTCTCTCTAGCCTCTGTCTCCTCTCTCTCTGGCCTCTGGCTACTCAGTAGTATATATGATTCTACTGAGAGGCTTCATTCTAAGTAGTGACCTTGCTGTGCACATATAATCCTTGGACACCCTGAGGAAGATTCCTATGCTCAGAGTGGCCTTGGCCATGAGGCGTACTGTAGAGAGGGCC
>NW_006341696.1:0-428 GCF_000327345.1 Myotis davidii
TTAAATCAGCCATCATTGCTCAAATGATTTATTGGGTTGAAACACCTCAAAATAACTGCAATCTTAAAGCTCTTCTAGAAATGATGAAAGAAGTGTATAAGGTAAGTGTGCATCTAAAGGACCATATATACCATCTTACTAAATATGAATCTTGTAGTTCCCAGCCAGTTGGAGTCTTGTTCTGTTATGTTTTTCACAACAGAAAGAGAATATTTTATTCAGCTTTAATAATTCAAAATTTTGCCTGTTTTGCTAATTGGATAGACTCTGGAGGAATATGTTACATATTACATATAATAAATTAGATACACAAACACTCAAATATGAGAGTGGTTTAACGTTTTCATTAGAGTGCACAGCATAATCTAGAAGTAACCAAGGTTAGGCTACTAACCTTGTTAGGGGACAGGAGAGGAGCCAGAGCATTT
>NW_006341697.1:0-428 GCF_000327345.1 Myotis davidii
AGACTTTAATTCGCTTGGATACTGAACTACTCCAATCTGTAACAGGGAAAGGAAGCTCTGGACACTCGCTTGCTCCTGGAACCCCAGTGGCACCTTGTGCAGGACTGGCTTTTCTTAATAAACTTTGGTTCCTCTAACTGTTTTTGTCCCAGACTTCATTCTTCAATTCACAAGACACAGTACTCAGACACAAACACCCCATATTTTGGTTTCAATATGGGCTACAGATAGATATTTCCATAGGTAGTTCCAGAATATTCTTTTATTTACACCATCTGTGAGAGGAGGGTAAGAAAAGAACAAAATTGGGCTGGAATTAAGAGGGATGATAGGCAGATGATTTCTGGAGGGCTACTGATTTCTAAGCCTCCTCCTCAGGTAGCAAAAAGGAGGGCAAAATCCAGTAGTCATTCAGAACTCATCTCAAT
>NW_006341698.1:0-428 GCF_000327345.1 Myotis davidii
GCTGTTTTCCAATCGCAGGTGTTTCTCATTTGGTATTGGCGAAGGAGCCTCCACCAGCCTCATAAAAGGCATTGCCCGGGCATCAGGGGGCGCGGCAGAATTTATCACAGGCAATGAGAGGATACAGTCGAAGGTGAGGAGCAGGCCTATGTCCAGGGGGATGTCCAGAGGGAGTGGGGGCAGGGGGCACCCTGCTGCAAGAGCTGAGGCAACCTATTGCCTCTAGGATTCATTTCTTTGTATTCCCAGGGCTTTGGGCTACAGACTCAATGGGACTACTTTTGTCTTTATGTGAACGGGGCCCCTGTAGTTTCTGGGGAAATGGCATCTAGTCCCAGCAGTTGGAAGCCCAGCAACAAAATGCTGGAAGAGGTCAGGGCTTTGTGTTGAAAACAAGAAAGAGAGAAACAAGAATTTTGCCTGCTGAG
>NW_006341699.1:0-428 GCF_000327345.1 Myotis davidii
TTGGTATTAATGCCACATAAATTGAGGTCACAGATTAGAAATTACCTGGTGTTCTCAATAATATTGAATGATCCTACCAGAAGACAACTCTTAGAACACCTGAGGTGAACACAAACCAGAAAACTTCAGCAAACTTAAAACTTTAAGTTATTTGCATTGGTTGTGGATTTAAAAGTTGTCTGACAACTAAAATTATGTAGGACATTTCTATATAATATTTTCAAAAAATCAATGTTGTATCGCCCATATTACCTTACCAATACAAAGTTCATTACCCTAGGTTGAGCTATTATAGTCAACTAGAGGCCCAGTACACTGGGGGAGGGGGAGGTTGTCCCTCAGCCCAGCCTTCGACCTCTCACAATCCGGGACCCCTCAGGAAGGATCCCCAGGCCGGACCAGTGATCAGGGCCTATCGGGGCTTTCCT
>NW_006341700.1:0-428 GCF_000327345.1 Myotis davidii
CAAGTAGATAGCATTTCAAGGAATAACTCTCTTATCTGAGAACCAAATTTTTATAGTTCCTATTTTATTAGTTTATGTACAAATAACACACTATAAAAAGCCCAGATATTAGAAATATATTTTCTGATATCACTCTACAATTTGCCTGTGAACACCAAGTGACCTTTGAGAATTAACTATAGGAGGGTCCAATTCTTTATTAGAAGTCAGCTTACTTTGTAATTAACCAATTTTATGAAGGTATGTATGGTTGCAAATCACACCTTCAACTCTGTCAAATCTTTATAAAGGCCCAAGTTTTATATATCACTATGGAGTGTGAATATTTTCTTCACTTATTTCTGAAATACTGTCACATTTTTTTTCAATTTGTTATTGGGTACTGGGGGCAAATATGTGTACCTCTATCCAAATAGCTAATAAAATGT
>NW_006341701.1:0-428 GCF_000327345.1 Myotis davidii
GTAAATGTCAATTATGTCCATTTGGTCTAATGTATCATTTAAGGCCAATATTTTTATATTGATTTTCTGTTTAGATGATCTATCCATAGCTGTCAATGGGGTATCCCCTACTATAATAGCATTTTTGTCAGTTTCTCCCTTTAGTCCAAGTAGCAGTTGTTTTATATATTTCAGTGCTCCCTGCTTGGGTGTGTATATATATTGAGAAGTGTTATGTCTTCTTGGTGTAGTGTCCCCTTTAATATTATAAAAATGTCCATCTTTGTCTCTTGTTCCCTTTTTTTAATCTATTGAAGTCTGTTTTGTCAGATAAAAGTACAGTGCACCTGCTGTTCTGCTGTTGCCATTTACTTGGAGGATCATTTTCCACCCTTTCACATGGGCCTATATTTTTCTTTGCAGCTGAGATGTGTCTCCTGAAGGCAGCA
>NW_006341702.1:0-428 GCF_000327345.1 Myotis davidii
ATCAATAAAAACATATTTTAAAAAGACTTCAACACAGTGAAACAACGATCTCTCTTTTTCAGAAAGGTGGTTGATCATTGCTCAGCGTTGAACTGAGGAATGCACGTGAAGAAAAGACAGCAAAGGTTTTGGCATCAGATGGTCTGGGCTGCAGTCTGAGCCCTGCTTTGGGGCACTATGCAAGTTACTTAACTTCTCTGGATTTTATCTCCTGTCTGTACAACGGAGTTCATGAAAGGATCCATCCAGGGCTGTTGAGTGTGTTAAATGGACATTTTCTAACACAGCACAGCATATAGCGCATTATTTTTCTTCAACAAGCTACTTTGTAAACATTTTTATTGATAATTTTAGAGGGAGAGGGAGGAAGAGGGGAAGACAGAGAAACATCAATGTGAGAATGGAACATCAATCGACTGCCTCCTGCA
>NW_006341703.1:0-428 GCF_000327345.1 Myotis davidii
CGCGACCCACAGGCTGAGAACCGCTGCTATCACAGCTTAATCATGACTGATATGAATGGAAAAATAGTAAGAAGAGAAGACTGTAAGTAAAGGGTGTGGTGTGGAAAGAATGTCAAAAGACTCCTGATCATATTTTTAGACAAACTGTAATAAAAGGGCTCCTGGCAATGCCTTAATGGGAGCTGGAAAATACTTGGCATTCACTAAAGTCCTAAGCACTGCAGAGCTGATCCAGGGCCAGATGCTTCAGTGAAGTCCATTTTGATGAACAAATAGAAATTCTATAAACTTAATATTTGGAATAAAGGAGAGAAAGATGAAAAATGACCCTTCAAATAGGCCTATTGGCATACTCTGCTATGACAACTTCACACCACCAAGTTCTGGGTGATCAAATGTGATCTGGATTTGAACCTGATTTATTTATT
>NW_006341704.1:0-428 GCF_000327345.1 Myotis davidii
CCCATTATGGGAATTGTATGACTAAGAACTTTTTAATCTGCACTTGAACCGGTCTCGCCATTTCTGAGTGGATGCAATTACCCCCAGAAAAAAATTGTCACCATCTTCTTTCCTAAATTCCTCCCCTACTTCCAACACTGAGACAGCGTGAGTGACAGTAAGGATGTAGGGTGGAGAGGAAACATCCTTGAAATTTAGGGAATGAGGTCAAAGTTGAGAGGAGGCAGAGGAAATCTTACACTGCTTCCTTTTCCCACTTCCCATGCCTTATGCCCTTAATAGAAACTGTGAGAAGCAATACAATTGAGCAAAACAAAGACTTTGAATAGTTCTTCTCATACTCATCAGAGACCAACACATTGAAAATCAAGTCGCAACCATCTTCATGACTGCACATTCCTTACCACCAAGAAGTAATCACCCACTTT
>NW_006341705.1:0-428 GCF_000327345.1 Myotis davidii
TTTTTTAAAAGACTCTGATTTTGTCTCCTTTTGAAATTGAGTAGGTTGATTATAAGAATGGAGGAAGAAGTGGACAGTTGACGTGAAATCCAGGAGCAAGGACAAGACAGGGGTCTGCCCTAAATTATCATGTGTCAGTTCTTTCTATGACCTTTGCCTGTGGTCTCAGCCATCCTGTTTATAGTTGATGCAGCAAATGTGGCCTCTGCTCTCCATTGTGGCCTACCAGAAGACTCCGCAGGGAAGATAATAGTAAGTAGGGGGTTCCTGTCAGGATTGAGAAGAAATGAAAGGACTGTTTGGATTGGCCAAGGAGAAAACTGGCCAGGTGTCCTGAATCTGGAGTCAGACTGCCCAGATACAAACCTGGCTGCAGTTCTGACTAACACATGATCTGTTTTGAGTTACATAAAATGCTATGCTCCTTT
>NW_006341706.1:0-428 GCF_000327345.1 Myotis davidii
CCCCGCCCTTTGATGTTGCTTCTACCATCAGATAGACCACCTTTGAACACCAGAGTTTGAAATGAGAAAATGAAATGAGACATAGCTCATTTGGTCAGGCCAAAGGGCTACATTTTACCCAGCTCTGTGTCTTGAAGCTTTCTTAGTACTTTTTCGTAAGCACAAGAAACACTAGACCACTAGAGAAGTACTACTTGAATAACAAATAGGTTTAGTGGAAGGGAGGAAATTAAAAATAGTGTTCAAATGACCTTTACTTGCAGATTGCAATCATCAGTGTGAAGAGGTCCCTGATGCAAATTGTGCAGGAACCAGACTGGCAATGAAACATTGCCAATCTGCTGTATGTAAGCTAATAGGGAGTGGTGAAGTCTGTGGTAAAGAGAGGAGGGCAAGGCTGGGTAGCTCAGTTGGTTAGAGCATCATCC
>NW_006341707.1:0-428 GCF_000327345.1 Myotis davidii
GGGAACCCCTGTTTTCTTCATTGTAAGTGTGATTCTTCCTTCCTGCTTTTAAGTAACAACCATGTTTTCCTTCTCCTTCCACCACCCCTCCCATCGCCCTTTCTGGGACCACATATATGCCACAAACTGCAAATGAGCTTTTTACAATTGCTGTTGTTTTCAATTCCCATGTCATCTGCTATTGACATGGTTACTGTTTTTGAGTTATTGATTAAACTGATATCCGCATCTTCCCTCTCCTTTCTTCTAGGTAGAAAACCACTTAACATTATGAAAATGTTAACTTCATATGGTCAACATTCAAATACTAAGACAATTATTTTATGTGTAAAGCTATTCATAACCCACTAATTTGCAATGGGACTTGAGGCTGCCTACAAAGAAACGTGAGTGAAGGAGGAAAAGATGCAAACTGATGTACAAAAAGA
>NW_006341708.1:0-428 GCF_000327345.1 Myotis davidii
TTTACAAGGAGAGAAGAAGAAAAACAAATACCTAGAAATTCATCTTCCCACTCAGATGCCTGACCTCAAGATGGAAACACCCAGGGCACAGAAGAGTGTAAGGGGTCCCAGCAGAGTTTAGAGAAACATTTCTTCTTAGTCTGTGAAGGAGAGCCCAAGGCTTCAAGCTTGTGTCCTTGGCTTCCAGGCATCTTCCCATGGGAGTTTCATAATATTACAACTTTTAAAGCCAAAAGGTGAGGAAGAAAGTTATATATTTCTAGTTATTTTTTCTTATCTTTGTAATGATCTCCCTGAGGAGGGGAATGTAAATTCATGATGCCCTTCAAGTGCAAAATTTGACATTTATTGTAATTGAGGAATCCCATTTGTCTTACATCCAATGCCATTTCCTATAGAAATGTGAAAGTTTGCTCCAAGACAAGAAG
>NW_006341709.1:0-428 GCF_000327345.1 Myotis davidii
GGGGCTGACGAGGACCCCTGATCATGTGTTCCTAGCCATCATTGCTCTGCTTACTGTGCAGGTATTGCCAGTAGCAGGGGAGACCTATTGGGCTTATGTCCCGGATCCCCCCTTTCTAAGACCTGTTACATGGGAGGATCCTCCTGTTCATGTCTTTCTCAATGACACGGAGATTCTTGGACCACCGGAGAATACATTTATTACTCCTCAGGTGGCTCATTCTTACACCTATCATGGACGGTCTTTAGGACCACCCCTATGCTTTTCTAAGCAACAACATAATTGGAGCTATTGCATCCGCATTGCTTTTGGTTCTCTCTTTACTGAGGGTCTCGCTCCTGCTGGTCTTGAGGAGGAATATGGTCAATGGCTGGCTAAGCAGTATATACTTGATTTGATGGGGCCAGCTGATTTTGAGGCTCATGCTT
>NW_006341710.1:0-428 GCF_000327345.1 Myotis davidii
CTGCATGTGAATGTCTGGTGATCCTCCTGCCGCCGGCACAGATTGTCCGGAGCTGAGCTGCTGGGGTGACTTCTCTGAGGTCTACATTACGTTGTCCCTCTTTAGCTTCTGTGGCCTTGGGAAAGGGCGGTTTTAGTGGTCAGTGATTCTAAGTCAAAGGATGGGAAAGTGAAAATGTTAGTTTGAAGGGTTGCAGTCAAATATTTAAGAAAACAAAAAACTCAGGATCCTGTCCCGTTTATAGGTAGAAAGTCTTAAAAACTCAAAAGACAATGAACAGCACTAGACTCTCATATCCACAAGGTCTATTATAGTTTGTGTTGAAACATATTTTCTCTCTAAAATCACTGCCATCTTTACCAAAGAAAGCCACATTAAGACTTGTAAAATTAGTCTAGTTTCAATAAATTTGGCCTGATTATTTGTAT
>NW_006341711.1:0-428 GCF_000327345.1 Myotis davidii
AATTGCCCTCCTTAAAAATCAAATTGTGCCCCATGTTGGGAACCACTGTTTTAGAACTTTCCTTTTTAATTTTTGGTCTTTGAAGTTAGTCTGCTTTGAAAACAAATATTTCATGCTTTTCTTGATATTTTTAGTTTGTAAGTAATATTACATTTTCCACAATATTTCTCTTTAAAATTGTGGATCACATACATTGATTGTTTATGGGTATTATGTTTAGTATGTATGTACAAAAGTATTTTCCAAAGAGAGAGCTCATCAAAATATGAACATTTTTCAATAAGTCTTTAGAAGGGATTCTTGCTGTAGGGAAGAGGCTGGTTTAGCACTGTGATCCCCATACTATTGCCAAAAACCTTCTGTCTTGCATTTTTATTTGATTATTGGTAGACAAAGTCTATAATCCTTGAAGGAGTTACAAGAAAAAA
>NW_006341712.1:0-428 GCF_000327345.1 Myotis davidii
AATACTTTAAACAATAAAGAATTTAAAAAAATAGAAAGATAAAAAGTACAATCCCCAACTGTCAAGTCTATCCACTAATAGCTAATATATGATTCTTCTAAGATACTTGCTGTTGCTTATATTTTTTTTTTACTGAATCTTGGAAGAAATAACCAGTGGAAGCACTAGATATTTTGCAGCAGAAAATTAATAATTCAAATAACTAAAAGGTATTGATGCTGTAGCTAGGATTGTTAATATACAGCTCATCTGGGCTTAGATAAAATTGTAAATAACTATTTAAAGCTCAATCTTTATAATGGATGATAAAGTAACATTTACCTAATATATTTCGATAGAACTCAAAATCCTTAAATTCTCCCGCAATCATTTCTGTGTAAGAAATTATAGTGAATATTATGATTATGAAGGAGGGAAAAGTACAGTAG
>NW_006341713.1:0-428 GCF_000327345.1 Myotis davidii
TTTGTTTGTTTTTAAGAATTATGTAGGAAACCTTTAAAATATTCTGATATCCAGATCCCATCCTCTACAATTTTGAAGAGGGGCCAAAACATGTATTTTTTAAAAGCCCCTCAAGTGATTCAAATATGAAGCTAAGTTTGAGAACATAGAAAGTTCTGGAAGGTTTCTCTGTTCTGTGGGTAAGATTAAAACATCCCAGTCTCCCAAAATCAACCTAACTGGCTCATGGTAATGAGTCATAAATACTCAAATTATTATAATAGAATTTTGATTTTTTGGCACAAATTAATCAAATAATGTTACATACTGGAATTACTTATTTTTAGAGTTACCTTAGTCCATGGGTAAACTATTATAGACATTCTATGGGCTCATAGTGATACGGGATTTGGAGGCTGGAACATGCAGTGTTCCCCTGGGCAGGATGG
>NW_006341714.1:0-428 GCF_000327345.1 Myotis davidii
TTGTTTGTTTGTTTGTTTTTTGGAATAAAGTAGATTCTGAATGTTAATAGACTGATATAGCACTTATGAGACAGTACTAGGAAGAGAGAAAGGATGGGCACTTTCTGGATGACAAACAGAAAATTGTTTCTCCGGTGAAATGGAAGGTATACTAAAATGATGATTAGGAATGGCAGGCTCAGGTGTTGATGGATTAAGGCCAGGAGTCAGGCTGCAAAAAGAAATCCCCAAAGGGCAGATCCAATCAATCTGCAGACGTTAGGATGATGGCTGGATAACAAGGCTCGTTCTCTGCTTTGCACGGACACCGAGGGATTAACACAACATTTTCTAGCAGGTATAGAGAAAGTTACTGTCCCTGCCCAAAGTACCTGAACAAATGTTCTCTTGTGTACATATTAGCGCTGTGGTTTTAGAATCATGATTGT
>NW_006341715.1:0-428 GCF_000327345.1 Myotis davidii
CCTGGGACCCTTCAGTCCTCTGGCTGATGCTCTACCCACTGAGCCAAACCGGCCTGTGTGTACTGAGTGTGTACTCTGTACCTGTGTGTCCATGTGCTGTGTGCACGTTGGTCGGCATTTGAAATCAGCCTCGTGGGCTAATACTGAGCGGGACCGTGGTATCTTGGGTGCCACATGGAGGATTTGGGTCATTTTCCAGGAGTGGGAGCCATTAGTGTTTGTGTGGGAGGACTGGGCTTTAACAGTGAAAACCTGAGTGGGCCTGCGGGCCTGCCCGCCCGTGTCCCAGACCAGGAGCGGCTGTCTCAGCCTCCGGCTCATTCTGCAGAGGCCGATTTCTTCCAGGTGTAGAAGGGCTCTCCCTGCGCCCGGTCTGTGTCCCCCGCCCATCAGGCTGGCCTGGGCCCAGGAGACTTGTCCTGAAAAAA
>NW_006341716.1:0-428 GCF_000327345.1 Myotis davidii
AAGGGGCCACTTGGACACCCAACGGAAGTTTTGGCAAAGAACTTCTTTTACTACAATTCAAGACAAAGAAGAATGTTTATTTTTAAAGCACTCTGCATGGTGTCCATCAAAGAAAAATTTAGTTATGTGGCATCAGGAGAGAGTTGGTGAAAGAAAAGTGTGTTATCTCTGGTTGCCTTTAAGATTTAACAATGTGTTAAAGTATGAACTCTACTATTTATACATCCCACACTACTAGGCAAATCCTGGCAGAAGCTGCAAGAAGAAAGTCCACTAAACCTTTCCTGTCTTATTTGAATGCAACTATTAAACAAAATTTTGTTTCAAAATGAAAAAGTCTAGGACAAATGCTAACCTAAAAAGCATTTTGAGAAAATGTGCACAAGCCAAAACTGTGCAGGGAAAACCAGGACATGGTCGCCTAGTCA
>NW_006341717.1:0-428 GCF_000327345.1 Myotis davidii
TTCATGCACCAGGCCTCTAGTTTAGTTGATAATCTTGCATAATTTGGAATAGCTAGCTGCAAAGTAGATAATGAACAAATTTTAGTTGTGTTGGTTTAATAGTTTTATATTCCTTAACACAAATGCAAAGGTCAGATTGTATTGGTACTTTATTTACATTTTGGTGTCCAATTATTTTAATGCTTCAAGATTTCTGCTGATTTTTTTATCTCTAATTTAAATTTGGAGCGTATCAGCAGCCAACAATCACACTCTTCCAATTAAGGTACATAGGTGCTAAGATTCATAACCAAACACATTTAAATGGGGTCACTGCTGAGGCCACCACTGCCAGGTGGTTTGTTTACTCCAAGGTGGAAAGGACAAAGAGGTGTGAGCATCAAAACACATAAGTGAGCTCTTCCACTGCAGACACAGCTGACTCTCAT
>NW_006341718.1:0-428 GCF_000327345.1 Myotis davidii
TGGTCTTTTTTCTCTCAGGAAAGCAAGAAACTGTTTCTCATACTAAATTTCTTTACCTCTTATCCCATGCTTTTCTTTTCTTTTTTTTTAATCATAGCCTAACCTTTGATATAAACCTAGTCTACGTGCTCCTTTTAGAAACTATAATTTGAAACTTATAATCTGAGGCTATTAAAGACTTTTCTTAAAATTTGGATGTAGGCTTTGCTTGCTTTAGGGATTTGACGCTACAAGACTGAAAGTAACCAGTTAAATGACGAATGTCATTCCCAGGTTCTATTTTTGTTACTATACTTTTTTCTGTCTCTTCTGTGAACTTTCTAGATGAGTATTGTCATAGTTGAATATTTTTCTGCTGGAGGTATAGTAAGGATTATAACCTTTAGCTGTCATCTTCTAGGTGGTCACCACTGGAAGATTACCCACCC
>NW_006341719.1:0-428 GCF_000327345.1 Myotis davidii
AGTTGGCAACAAAACTCCCTAAAAACCAAAAAGAAAGTAGTAAACACCACAGTCACCAAAGGTGCCACAGGAGACACATGCTGCTTATTTATTTCATGAACTGATTTACTGTGCTACTTATTATGTTATTTCTTTTGATGATCTCAGTTTTTGTAACAATAAAGCTATGTGTTCACTGTATATATCGTATTTTATATTTTCACATTAAAAAACAAACATAACAAATTACACAAACAATGCCTCAACAAGATTTCCTCATTTGTTACTAGAGAAAAATAAATTTTACTCATCTCATACTAAATCATATTGTTCAAAAATATAAAGGAATACTAATGAATATAGAAACAAAATTAAGTATGGCTAAAAATAAAATCACAACACATCAAGAGAAATGAATAGAAACACAAAATATCACCAGCAGTAAAACA
>NW_006341720.1:0-428 GCF_000327345.1 Myotis davidii
CACATGATTTTCAAAATCACAGTATGGCAGGGCCCAAGAGGACTTGGCTTCATCGAGCACAGCTTTCTCCTGGGCAACTGGAGGGAGAAGGGAAGGGACTTGCTGGGCGTCACTCCTCTAGTTAGAGGCAGGGTTGACCGGACCTCAAATCTTAATCTTGGGCTTAGAATGATGTGGGGGGTTCTGAGGGTACTTTTTTATTCCGTTCTTTCCCAGCCAGTACCAATTTCGGCCCACAGACATGACTAAAATCACATACTTAGAGATTTATTCATTTGGACTCCAGTTCAGCTCACAATTATACAGCAAATTCCCCTGAGAGGGCTTATGTATTAAGCTCTGTCAGTAATCTCTCCCTTAACAAGAATGATAAGGCAGATAAAGATATTCTATACCTGGGGGCTAGTGTGTGTGTGTGTGTGTGTGTG
>NW_006341721.1:0-428 GCF_000327345.1 Myotis davidii
GAGTGAGCGCACGCCTCCCATTGCTGACAGACGTGATGTTTTACCGGTTGCTGTCGGTGGTCCAAAGACAAAGAGCCAGCCGAGGATGGCAGAACTGGCCCTCAGCCAGAAGCGGTGCATCAGCGGCCGAGGCGCATTCTGTCGCCCTGCCTGCCCAGGCGCAGGTGGTCATCTGTGGCGGGGGAATCATGGGCACGTCCGTGGCCTATCACCTGTCCAAGATGGGGTGGAAGGACATTGTCCTTTTGGAGCAGGGCAGGTAAGGATCCACTGGGCGTGATTCCCTCCTTCCCTCTCCTCCTCCTTGTGGTGATACTGTCTCACCACTAGCTCATCAGTGCTGCTAGGAGCATGAGAAGAATCACAGGTGAAATCTTGTACTGGGCTTTGTTTGGGGATGCTTAAAACTCATGTTTCCTGGTTTTGGA
>NW_006341722.1:0-428 GCF_000327345.1 Myotis davidii
GAAGGACCCTAGCTCAGCCACCAACATTCCCTGTTGCATATGGGATTTTATGTATTCTCTTTCCATAGAGGATCTCCAGTAGCTAGTTTCATGGGAAAATTAATTTCAAAGTACAAAAGAAAACAAAAGGAAATGAAGAAAAGTTAGGGTTTGGGCTGGGCGTTTGGAGGGCTAAGTGAGATAGTGTGTGATGGGGAGAGGCTGTGCCCAGGAGGAGACTGGGGGAGGAGAGCAGAGTTGAGCTGCAAAAATGTGGTTACTGCCATTTGAAATTTGTCAGCTGAGTGACTGACCTCTTTTGCCCTCATGCAGAATTATTTATAAAAACTTGCACTTTTTAAATTTCTGCAATCATTAGCCAGTAGCATGCTTATTCTAAAGCAAGGGTGGGGAATGTCCAGCCTGCAGGCCATATAAGGCCTGTGAAA
>NW_006341723.1:0-428 GCF_000327345.1 Myotis davidii
TGGTTCCTTACAAAGAGAACTCCCACCCTAGGATGGCATTAGCTTGTACAGTTAACAAAGCACTTACATGGCTATGACATGATTCATTTCTACAACAACTCTGTGACAATTGTATCCCCACTTTACAGTTAAGGAAACTTCAGTGAGTGCTTCAGATTTACACTGAGAGGAACCCAGGTCAGGTCACCCGACTCAGTAGATCCATACGTGCCTCCTGAGAAAGATTCACTCCCTGTGCTTCTAGGGAGCACTGGGGTCTGTAAATGTCTGTCATATCGCTACTGCTAGGACCTGTAGGTTTGTGCCAGCTGGACCCCACCCCTCCCTCTGCCTTTCTCACCCTATCTTGGTTTAAAATACCATTCAAGGGAGAAAATTATTGACAGCTCTAGTTTTTTTCACCCTAAAATTATTCTCACACAAAAAAA
>NW_006341724.1:0-428 GCF_000327345.1 Myotis davidii
TTGGAGAGTTTGTTATTCGGAGATGTAGTATATAGTGTGGCAGCATCAGAACCCTTAGATTTGGAGTCAGACAAGTGTGCGTTTAGATCCTGCATCCCCTGATCTGGCCATGGACAAGTTCTTCTACTTCCCTGAGTCTCTGTGAGCAATTTGGCCCCAGTGCCAGTCCTGGAGGGTTACTGCACTGAGTCCTTTCTTCCTTTCCTCACATTTGGAGATACCCTGGCATACCTGTGCTGAGTCAGGGGATAGATAACAAGGGCAGGAAAGAGCCCTCCACCTGTGTGCACTTTTGCAGACAAGTGGGCCCACCTCTCAGGGACCCTTTGCTTTCTTTATCCCCTTGGTAACAGAGTCATTGCCCTATGCAAGCCAGGAGTTAAAAACAGTTGAGGCAATATATCCTATCTAATAAAAGAGAAACATGG
>NW_006341725.1:0-428 GCF_000327345.1 Myotis davidii
AGCTTCTGCTCCGTACATGCATAGTCCAGTCCAGCACCTGGCTAGGTTATCTTGTGTTTACAGCTGTAGTCCAATGCATGGGGCGGGCATGGCCATGGGCTTTGAGGTTTCTGTAACCACATAGCTATGGTGGGAGCACTAGTGAGTGCAAGGAAGCAGAAACCAAGCAAGAGGAATAAGAGAGAGGGAAACTCTTTGTCTGGGGATGTGTATTTCCAAATTTTCATGGACTTGCATTGGACTCCACTATTCTAGCCAATGGTTATTGTTTCCAGGTTGGACTAACAGGCAAGCACCTTTCCTATGTCAGTGGACTTCACTGCCCATGCCCCAATTTTCCCCTTTCCCAAGCGATTTGCTGGGAATGGACTGGTGGTTCCCTAGGGAGTGTTAAGTTTTTGCTCCCTGGTGAAGCTGATCAGATGACC
>NW_006341726.1:0-428 GCF_000327345.1 Myotis davidii
TCTTATATTTTTGGAATACTTTGTGAAGGATTGGTGTCTATTCTACTGTAAACATTTTGCAGAATTCACCAATGAAGCTATCTGGGTCTGGGTTTTTCTTTGTGGGTAGATTTTTTATTATTAATTCAGTCTCTTTCCTGCTATCAGTCTATTCAGATTTTCTATTTCTACTTGAGTAAGTTTCAACAGTTTGTGACTTTCTAGGTTTTTGTCCACTTAATTTAACTAATTTGTTGGTCAATTTAGCTAAAGTTTTGTCCATTTTGTTGATCTTTTCAAATAAAGAACTTTGGGTTCTGTTGATTCTATTTTTCTATTCTCTATTTCATTCATTTTTCTATTCTCTAATTCATTCATTTCTGTTCCAATCTTTGTCATTTCTTTGCTTCTGTTTTGAGAGAGAGAGGAGAGAGAGAGAGAGACAGAGA
>NW_006341727.1:0-428 GCF_000327345.1 Myotis davidii
ACAGTCAGTGACACAATTCACCATGACCCAGATCTCTGCTTCTTATTACACCCATGGGATTATATCTTCCATGGAAATTGCCTTCTGAAATGAAAAAGAAAGATTTGGATCAATTTAACAATTTGTACTCATCCAAAATAATATTGATTTATATTGGATTTTCTTCAGAATTCCTTTGGCACCAATAGTCTTCATTAGACAATGTCAACTGAGTGATGTTTAACATACTTAGGATCCCTGCAGGTTAAGCAAGTAAGTGCAGCATGGTTTGTCAGACTCTAAGGCATTCTTGGAAACAGAGTAGTGTGGTAGAGGAGTCTAATTTAAGAATCTGATGAACATGGATTCAAATATTAATTATGCCTCATGTAAGCAGTGCACATTTGGACAAATTACTTAACCTCCTCGGCCTCAACTTCGGCATCCCC
>NW_006341728.1:0-429 GCF_000327345.1 Myotis davidii
CACACACACACACTGTCCTTCTGCTCCAGGAAGAAAAATCAGCTCTACTGCAAACTCTGAAATAAAAATAGTTTAACTAAACTCCTGTGCAAGAAACACAGACGGATTCATTCAGTACCTAGAAAGTGTTTACATCCTAAAGGACAAAGGCACCTGTGGGGAACAGAGGAATAAGGATGGCTTTGTAAGAAAAATCCGTTCCCAAAGCCTCCAGAAAGAACATTCAAGCAGGGCGCTCCCGCTCAGGAGATCACAGGGGAAGCAGCCTCAGCAGCCACCAGGTGACTCACTCCTGCCTTGCCATATTCTGTGCTAGCCCCTCTGACCTTGATCTTCCATATGGCACCAAGAAATTACTGGCCTCAGCATCAAAAAGCCAACCACCATCAGGCAGCAGCTCCTCCTCACCTGAGGGCCCTGAACTAACTT
>NW_006341729.1:0-428 GCF_000327345.1 Myotis davidii
GTTGACTAATGAGTTTGCCGACCACGGTCCTAGCCCATGCCAGTAGTTGCATTGCATGACAGATCTCACAGCTGCAGAGTGGCCTCAGCAGAACCATAATAGCAGTTCCTTGCTACTCAGGGATGGGAAGTCCCAAAAGTAGGCCTTGTTCTCCACCTTACCTTTCAAATACTTTAATATTGACCATTTCTAAACTAGATATTGCCAAATAATTCATTCATTCCCTTCATTTTGGAGACCATGCTCATTTAAAAGGAAATGTAATCCATATGTTTCTGGTTCCTTTACACTTAACTCATCAACAATATATTCTTTTGCAATAGCTACTAGATGTCCAAATGTCTTTGGAGACAATTTTTTTCATGAGGGCAGGAAGCTGCATTTGGACAAGAGTAATCACTAAAAGGTTTAGGTTCACAACTTGAAAA
>NW_006341730.1:0-428 GCF_000327345.1 Myotis davidii
TGAAAAATTTTTATTTATTGTTTGTTCACTTGTTTTGGGCTGTGCCCTTGCTAGACAATAAGCTCCTGGCGTGCAAACACCTGTCTGTCTGTCTCCCTGTCCTATTCCCAGTGCCTGAAGCAGGGGCTGGCACAGAGCAGGTGCTCAGGAATACTGGGTGATTGGATAAAAGGAGAGCAGCCTGTTCGCGCTGGCCCCGTGGGGTGTGCGCACTCGGGAAGCTAGGAGGAGCTGCTGCTCCCAGCTGCCTGCTTCCATGCCTGTGGGCGGGTTGCTGGGTGAGGGGCTGGCGGTCTGGACCCCCAGTCTAGAGCGGACTCTTCATGGTCTGATCTTAGGGTCTGCACTCCATCCGGGGCGGGGAGGTCGAGGGGCTGGGAGTCACACACAGATGCCTGTGGTGGCTGAAGCTGGGGCGGGGCCTGTGT
>NW_006341731.1:0-428 GCF_000327345.1 Myotis davidii
TTTTTTTTTTTCAGGATCCTGTAGGAAACTTGTGTATTTCATGGGTTCCTGACATAATGAGGTCAGATTTCTGTTTCAATGTACACCTTTCACAGTTTTGAAGAAAATAAATTGCTTTTTATTAAGTTTAGAGTGTAACTAGTTGAGATTGAGTTTGTATGTTAGATTGCCTTTTGAATGTCATGGGTAGAAGTTTTTCAGATGAGTCTGTCTTCTGAGGTTGTATCCTGTAGGCTACAGCTCACTCATACACATCAGCACAGGTTCAGTCTCCTTTTGATACTTCAGGATGTGTGGTCATGCAGGAGAGAACTAAGATCTGTGGTGAGAAGGTGTAGGATAAATAAGTTGTGGTGGAGAGTGGGGTAGGAAGACAGGGTGGGGGAGGGGCGTTTCTACAGCACTTAGAATTCAGTATCAGGCCCCAC
>NW_006341732.1:0-429 GCF_000327345.1 Myotis davidii
GGTTATTTTTCCCATCTCAAATCTATAAAATTCCAGACATGATCCTTTCCCCCACACCCCTTGCTCTAAGAGCTAAAAACAAAGTCTGTGTCAAATTCTTGATTTTATATCTGTTGCAGACACAATGCAAGAGATAAAACCTAATGAGTTTCTTCAAACACAAGCAATTTGTTAGCATTGACTGGTCACTTCAGTGAAAGAACCAGTCAATTTAATCAAATTGCCCAAATGGGCTTTAAGCTGAAGTGACAAATGGATGCAGTCAAAATCATCAAACTAAGTAAATAGACTGGGTGTGTTCACTTCAATATCCTTACGATGGTTCTGAATCTTAACATTTTTGCTAATAAGCACTAGTCTCTGCTGAGTGGGAAAATGTTAGCATGGGGGAACACAAAGCAATATGCTTGCTTACCCCAGTGGTCAGAA
>NW_006341733.1:0-429 GCF_000327345.1 Myotis davidii
TGGAAGATGTTAGAGATGCTAGGTTATATCTTGTGCTAGTAAATACAATCTCAGTTGTTTCTATCATTTTCTTTTGGTTAAAGTCAAGTTTGGTTATTATGTCTTTTATTAAAATAGTATTATCTTGAATTGAATACTGTAGCTTTGACACATTTTAAGTTAGGAGCTATGAAAGATGCAGTGGTCAGTAGATTTTATGACTACAAAGAGAAATGGTGACTTATTTGATCATTTCTGGAACTCATCAACATATTCATTCAGCTATCAATCATTTATTAAGGACCAGTATGTATGTGAAACTCTTGCCTAGATTTGGGAAATCAGGGCCCAGACCCTGTGTGGCTCGTTGGTTAAGTGTGGTCCCATACACCTAATGGTGGTAGGGTTCAATTCCCTGTTAGGCCAGGTTGCAGGTTCTGTCCCCAGTAG
>NW_006341734.1:0-429 GCF_000327345.1 Myotis davidii
TGATACAAAAAATCAATATTAATACATATCTATAAAAAGGATAACTGATAAGGCTAATGTGTCAAAATACTACTGGTATAAAAATGGATGGAATCTGTGGGCTATTCTTGCTATTTTTCTGTAAATCTGAAACTACTCCAAAATATAAAAATGAAGGTGTTTATATTTTGAATTTAAAGTATAAGTTCCTACAACAGTTTTTGAACAATTTTAAATGTGTCCATATTATAATTCAGACAAGTTAAAACCAAGCTATATACAGAATTTGTGATTTATATTAGTGAAAGCAGCACTTTCCATCATATTACATGTGATTCATAATCTACTTTTATGCTTTTGTGGTTTTTCAAAATGATTAACCAAATATTTTATATTTTCATTAGTTACATTTATTCATTTAAACCTATGTTAGATAAAACTGGTAAATTG
>NW_006341735.1:0-429 GCF_000327345.1 Myotis davidii
CCCCACCTTCATACACAGACATACACGCATACATGAAATCAGGTATGCACACACACAAACCAACATACACACATTGTATCCAGTATATTAAAAACTAAATATGATTTGGGAACACTAAACTAATGAACTGAAAACTAATGTCTCTTAACTGTCTTATTGCAACAGACCTATAACTGGAGCAATTACATAAAACAAACCTGTCATTAAAATGAGAATAGTGAAAAAAAATAAATAAAATGAGAATAGTGGACATGATATAGAGTCAAAATGGTAAGTCCAAACCAATGTATTTAAGTGAATAGCTCTTATAGACACTGACTTAAAATAGAGGGGTTGGTTTTACTGGAAAACTGACCAACTGGTTGGAAGAAAGTACGCATTAAAAGGAGAGACAGACTAAATCAGTGGTTCTCAACCTGTGGGTTGCGA
>NW_006341736.1:0-429 GCF_000327345.1 Myotis davidii
TTTTAAAATGTCACAATGCTCATATTTTACATTTCTTAACTTTTCTTGCAAAGATCTTAAAATAAATCATACACACCACAGAGCTTTCCCTCTGGAAGAGTCTCCTGGCAACAGGATGTGGATGCTCTGGAGAGAACTTATCTGTTGTGACCCTCTCAGCCAGTCAGTGGGTGAGCTCTGGGGGTCCAGCCAGCAAAGATCTAAGGGTCCCTCTGCTCTGCTCTGACCCAGGTGGCTCTTAGCGAATGCTCTCTGCAGTACTTTATATCATCCAAGTAAATCTCAAGCACAATAGAGAGTAGTGTCCAAAGCAACATTGTTGGAAATCAAATTTTAAAATAATATCATTCAGTAATTTTTTCTTGGAATCATAGAATTTTTGAAATGGAGGAAATAAGTGTCATTATTATAACTAGAGGCCTGATGCAT
>NW_006341737.1:0-429 GCF_000327345.1 Myotis davidii
TTGGTTATTAGGGTTCTCTCCAGCTAGTCTTCACTTTATTATTCAGGATGGTTTTTTAGTATTTCCAGTTTGGTTCTGGGAGCATGTAAATATAGCATCTACTTACTATACTGCCATTTTGGAATCCAAATGAGCTGTTTTGTTAATGGAACACTGTCTACTTGAGTAAATGACTGACTAAAATTATCCAGACTTGGGTATTTGGCAGACTTATCCTTGAAAATAAATAAAATAAACCTGTTATGTTGCCAATGATAAAATTCAAGTTTTTAAGAAAAAATTAGTATTTTGGAAAATGTAGATCCACCACCTTTAGTTTGACACCTCAATATTTAAGACTCTTCTTATGAGACTGCTGGTAATATCAACGAATGTGATTTTTCAATATTGTATAAATACCACTTGAACAAACTACATAAATCAGTAAGC
>NW_006341738.1:0-429 GCF_000327345.1 Myotis davidii
GTCGATGCTCAACCACTGAGCCATGCTGACCAGACTGGGGTCTCCCTTTAGGTCTCTTCTCTAACTCCCTCCCTCCGAACCCCCTCCTGTAAGTTCTGCTATTCTCTCAATACACTGCTTGAACCCAAAGGGATTTTCTAGGATGGTCTCACACTTCTTTTAAACCTCAATAAGTATAGTTAAAACAACAAAATCAAACTTTATTACTTGAAATTGTAAAGACTCCATTCCCAAGTCTAGGAAGTACATGATGATATCTATAGCCACAATTTCCTTGTATATAAAAATGAGGATAAACAGAAATATGTATCTTCTTGGGTTGTTATAGGGTTTAGCGAATTTATACTTTTAATGTGCCATACACAACAGGGCTTAACACATAGTAGGTACTCACTACACATTAATTTGTACCATTATAATGATCATATT
>NW_006341739.1:0-429 GCF_000327345.1 Myotis davidii
TGTAAGAGACATTTATGTTTATAAGGGAAATCTTCACTTGGCAGGGTGTCTCCTGTCCTGTACCAGAAAGAGGAGGATGACCCAATCTCTAGAAATTTATGGAAAAGGCAAGGACCTAAATCTGCATAACAACCTTACTCTTGTTTATTGTGTTTTTCCTGATTGTCTATCATAACTGGCTCTCCCACCCTCAACATCTTCTTTTGTCTTACTTGGAGAAGGTATTTAAAGTGGTAGCTTAGGCCATTTCAAAGAGTTATATATATTATTAAGCTTCTGTTTGTTTTCCTGTCAATCTTTTACTAGGAGGCAGTGGGTATGTGAGGGGGAGGGAAGGGTTCTCAGTCAAGAACCTAGAAGAATAGAGAGAAAATTATTTTTCCTCCTCTATGCTCTACTTCTTATTTGCAGTTCCCTCTAAGGAAAACA
>NW_006341740.1:0-429 GCF_000327345.1 Myotis davidii
TTAGCAAAATGGCTTTATCCAAAGTAAAAATAAACTTCTAAATCTTTATACCAGGAGGTAGTTTTGGAGCAAGGTGGTCACTGAAATTGCTTTCTATCTTCTCACAGCAACTGGAAAGAAGCACTTGAATTCTCTCCCTTGATGAATATACTAGTATTTCAAAGAGACGACTCCTAGGTCCTTGAGAAAGGTATTCCCGGGGTTTTAACCTGGCAAGAGACTTATTTAGCTTTTAAAATATTTATATACTGGTTCATTTCAAGGAAGCAGAGAGAGTACTTTAAAAATTTCTAACTTAAAGCTCTAAGAAAAAGAAAAAGTAACTTCTGTGGTTGGGTAAGACATATACATTCCATTCCATACAATGCCAACAAAATTATTAAAGAATATTACTGGTACCCAGCTGCCATGGCTCAGTGGTTGAGTGTC
>NW_006341741.1:0-429 GCF_000327345.1 Myotis davidii
CTCTATCCACTGAGCCAAACTGGCTAGGACTGTATTTCATTTATTAGAGTCATTTTCAGAGCATGTGTGACCACTCCATGTGTCATGAGATGAATTAGTCAGTCAGGGTGGTACTTGAAGAATTCTCACACAGTGGCAAGTTCTCTCCATGCCAAGAAGTGGTAACAGGCGCTCAGTTGATGCTCAGTTTCCAAGTCTCTGATCATAAGAAACAATTTCTTTAGTTTCTTTGTACCTCTACTTATGACACATATGAGTCCCAATTCCATAGTATGAGTGGAGGCCCTCCTTGGTACCAATATAATGACCGTTCCCCTAAAGTCTTTCAAAAGAATGTACAAGTGTTGCTGCATCACTGTGACTGGGATCATAAAGCAAGCACGTCACTCTGCTTACATAAAATCAGGAAATAACCCAGCTTTCTGAGCA
>NW_006341742.1:0-429 GCF_000327345.1 Myotis davidii
TGCTCCATCAACCGGCTTGTAGATCTCGGGTGGGAAGAGTTCACCTCTGGCTCCTCCTGGGCAGGTCAGGAGCACCTGGAGCTAGAGAGCACGTTCCAGCAGAACTTTGATACGTAGTTGCTGCTTCTCAGGGGGAAAGTTATGTGTGCATGCAGTTTGCACAGTAAAAGTTGACCCAGCCATGGAACCAGGCAGTCTGGCAGGAGAGAAAACTATGCACAAGTTTTTGATTCTCAGGCTGGCATTCTAGAGGTCGCAGGAACGGCTATTTTTTAATTGGTCACTCAAGCAACCATCACCGCAGCTGGGCTTCTCTTGGTTAGTTTTGTACTTAGTGCTGAGTAAGTAGCTCCTGTAGCTACAGTGATTCAGTTAGCTTGTTCCCCACAGTTAATTGTACCTGGGGCTCCTGCAGGGAAATAGTAATGG
>NW_006341743.1:0-429 GCF_000327345.1 Myotis davidii
AATTACACTCGTAAGTCAAGGCCCCACTGTAGTCCTGTTCCCCTCATTTTCCCCAGCACCCGGTAGGATTGCATTTCTCTGCTTCCTTAGAAGTTAGACATGGTCATATGACTTGCTTTAGCTGATGATCTGTGAACAGAAGTGGGATGTATCATTTCCAGGTGAAAGTTTTTAAGAGACAATGTGTGTTTATATATCCCATTTTCCCTGCTTTGGGAATTGAGGAAGACTATGTAGAGATGGAGAATCTACCAGTCCCACTTCCTGAGTGTCTAACAATGAGTAGAGCCCTTGGCCAACACATAGAGATAAACTTCCATTTTGGTAAGCCACTGAGAGTTGAAGGTTGTTTGCGACTATCGCACAACCCAGCCTGCTTTGACCTATGGACAATGGCTCTGGGGAATAAGGCTTTTCCAGCCTTCAGTC
>NW_006341744.1:0-429 GCF_000327345.1 Myotis davidii
AGATTAATGTGGAGCCATTTACAAAATAAAATGCCCAGTGCTTTAATGAGCACATTTGCTGTGCAATAGGGGCAATGAACAGGAATACTTAAGTCAGAGAAGACACTGTGAAGCCTTTAAATTAAGACCTGGAGCAAGGTAGGCATTTAATAGCTGAACAGTTGAGTAGGGCGGAGAGGGCAATCCAGGCAGAGGGAACTGAAGGTGTAAAGACAACGAGGGAGAATATTCAGAGGAAATAATTAGGTATGGCTTGAGTCATGAAAATGATATGAAATGAAACCAGACTCTGAGGTGGAGCCAGTTTTCATAAAAGGCCTCAAATGTGCAGCTATTGATAGGGTAATCACAGATAGTCTAACCTGGGACACTTTCAAGAGAAAAGGCTATTATTAATTACCCTGGTGAAAGTGTAAATCAGGAATGTCT
>NW_006341745.1:0-429 GCF_000327345.1 Myotis davidii
AAAAAAAAAAGAAGAAGAAAAGATCCATGTCTATTTGAAACCTGGAATATTGATGGGCAGTACATAGTACATATTATACCTGTTAATGACTCTTCTGTTTTTAATTTAAAAGAGAAATACATATAATCATCCACATCATTTTTTTGCTTGGAACATTGTGTTAACTCCAACCTTTCCTTTTTCTCTAGGCAAATAAGGGAGCAACTGAAGAGCCAGGTCACTCAGATGAAGGAGCAAGTACCTGGTTTCACACCAGGCCTGGCGATATTACAGGTATTATGGCAGTGCATTTCCACCAATAACCTCCTTACTCAGTCTCTCAGTAGCACTTAAGACAACAAGAACTTCAGTCTCTCCCCATTTTTTATTTATTGGGAGGCGGGTGGCTTCTGTGAAACCTTAGCCCAGTGGTTCTCAACCTTCTGGCCC
>NW_006341746.1:0-429 GCF_000327345.1 Myotis davidii
GGAGTGCATAAATTTCATGCACCGGGCTTCTAGTGTAACATAATAGATATATAGGTTTAAGAGATTAGGACATAGACATCTTTGGGGACCATTATACTGTCTACCATATCTGGCCAAATATTAGTTAAGTCCTGACTTGTAGATTGGGATTTTCTGTAGATTCAGCTTTATAAGGCATGGACTAAGACACTTCCTTTTTACTTTCTGGTGGTAGCAAACACATTTTTCATTCCAAAGCGTGTCATGTGGTTCCCCTGAAGTCCCTCTACTCTGGCTAATGACTCAAAATTGCTACTCTCCCAGTTCCTTCCCCCATCCCTAAAAAATGAATTAGTCTCATGACACAGCAATTGATATCTACAAAGTAGGTTGTTCATCAATTCCTTCATCAAACTTTCTCTTATACTTCCTCAGGTCAATAGAATATCA
>NW_006341747.1:0-429 GCF_000327345.1 Myotis davidii
CCTTTTATTATATAGGATTGTCTGCAAGGATTCAATAAACATTTGTTGCATTTGTTGAATGAATAAATCATGGAGTTTAGTTTTTAGTGGGGGATAATATACTTTTTTAAAATACAATATTTTAGAATATATGCTCAGTTAAGTCATGAATTTCCTATGTTTCCTTTCTTTAAATGCAGCAGAGATAACTCTTAACTACTATTGGATTTAGAAGGACATTATGACTTTTAGGCAGAATATGCAAATGCTTTGGAACCCTGAGAAAATGTGGTCCCTAAAATAATGGAATTGCTTTCCAAATTTCATTTTTTAATTATTCATTGCAAGGTATATAAAAGTACAATTGATTTGTATCCTGCTAATTTGTTTATTAGTTTAATAGTTTTTAGCGAGTTCTTTAGGGTTTTCTATATATAATATCATGTTATC
>NW_006341748.1:0-429 GCF_000327345.1 Myotis davidii
AACACTGGAAGAATAAGGTGGGTCAATTACTAAATACAAATCAGTATATAATTTAGAAGGGTTTTAAGACAGGAGCATTCACACCTAGTATATGATATGATACCTCTAGTCCCATAGCAGGGGAAGAAACCTACAAGGGCCAGAGTGTAGTGCTATGTCATACTAGAGTCACTGGTGAAAACTTCATGGAGGATATGATGTTAGAGAGGAATTTCGAAGAGTATATGGGATTGTGTAGCAGTTCCTGAAGGGATGGTCTGGCCAGGGATCTGGAGTTAGAAAGTACGCACTTAAGAGATATAGAGCATAGTGGTTGAAAACAGGGAGAAAAACGGGCAAACAAAGCTAGATTAGAAATCAGGGGGATCTTAAATGTCATTCATAATATGAATAACAAAATCATTCATCAACCAATAGTTGATTTATACT
>NW_006341749.1:0-429 GCF_000327345.1 Myotis davidii
AATCAATCAATCAAAACTAAGGGGGGAAAAAAAAGCAAGCCGTCTACTCCAATATTAGAATTTAGCCCTATTAACTGAAGGATGGTCCAAATATGGAAAACATTTTATATTTAGGCAAAGAAAATCAAGAGATATTAACCAACTTTGATAAAAGATTACTAGTAGCACCCATGATAGATTATTTCTGATTTGCTTGAGATTAAATAAAACATCTGATATCTGAAATTTTGTAATGGAGTCAAGTTATTCAGGGCATGAGGAAGTAGATTAAATCACAAAATTACAACTAGCAAGAGCCAAAGAGGGAGGATTGAGGCGGGGACTCTGGAGCCTGAGTCCTTTGATTTGAATTATGATTCTACCACTTGATAGCTCCATGGGACTTGCTTTTTGCACCTGTGCAATGGGGCTAATAAGACTGCCTACCCC
>NW_006341750.1:0-429 GCF_000327345.1 Myotis davidii
AAGGGCCAGAAGGTTGAGAACCACTGCAATACTACTAAAGACAGATATCTAAAATATCTCATTAGTTGGCCATTGAAAATTAAAATGTAAAGATATAATGCAATTATCAACTAGTCACCTATTTTCTTTAGTGAAGAAAAATTACATTTCTTTAAAAGAATAACACTAATATTGTAGTTATTTTAAAATCCTGTGTTAACACTGCTTCTCTCCCTGGGCAACGGCTTCCTAATTCCAATTACAAACTTTCTTGAAGAACGATAGCAATAAAATCTGACGGGCCCAGAATAACAAATTGTGTAAAATTGGTCTTAATCTTCCCCCACCACACACAAGGAGTTTTATGCTCTACTGCCTACAATGTGGGAAGCAGTGTGAAAGTGTTAAAACTGCTTAGATCCTAAAGATAGCACACATTGTCAGAAAATG
>NW_006341751.1:0-429 GCF_000327345.1 Myotis davidii
CGACAACTGCCTCTAAGACCCTCCTGTGCAGTTCTCTTGAGTCATTGCCCCAAGATCCTCCTTTCATCCTTTTAAGATTTTTTACTGTGCAATTGCCAGATTTCCCTCTTCTCTGAAAATTTTCTTTAATTCATATACCGTTTTGTTCTTCAGTTGTTTCAAACTAGATTGTTTCTCTTGTCTTATCCCTTCCAGTGCGTAGCACAGTACTAGGTGCAACTAGGTGCCCAATGTTTGTAAGATGAATATTTCAGTAGTACAGATTTATTCATACAGTGCATACTTAATACATGGTCACTGTGTGCCAGGCCACTCTCATGGGCACTGTGCAATTAGGCTTTGGCACAAGCAGAAGGGGAAGGTAGAATTTTTTGTAGCCCTATTTTTAAAAAGCCACATCAGGAATTACTTTATATACCGCTTATACTA
>NW_006341752.1:0-429 GCF_000327345.1 Myotis davidii
AAAACAAAACACAAAATCAAACTGCCTTTGTTCTATTCTGGATTATTTTCAGCTTGTTGGTTTTATGGACTTTCTTTTCTTATTATTTGAATTATGGATAGAAAAAGCAAATAGGAGTACCACTCTCAACCTCATTCACAAAACAGAATGAATTTTATTCATAAAGAGAAAGTAATTACAGTTTTGGTGAAGGATGACGTGAATTTAGGTTTTGTGACAAGTGAGGAGTAAACAGTTAAAATGATTACATATGTGAACTTTAGGGAAACAGACTACAAAATTTTAAAGCGTTAGCATAGGGAACTTGGGACACCACCACCCTGGAGTGTTCTGGCAATGTCACAGGACAGGGGATGAGGAAACAACCCTCTGACCAGTAATATGGCAGATTCTGTAGACAATGAACACTTTGTACACCCTGGAAGTCAG
>NW_006341753.1:0-429 GCF_000327345.1 Myotis davidii
TCCTGCTGCAGGTCCAGGTCTTCCTCCCACTCTGGGAACCTGCACAGCCACTCCCCAACTTTATCGGTGGAATCTTGCTGCCTGATGGTGAGTGGCGATCTTCCTACCCTTGGGCGCTGCATTTTGGGCTCCTCAAAGGCGAAGTCCTCCTCCTCTTGGTCCTGCCCGTGCTCGGGATCAGAGTTGCCCTGCTGATCCAAGAATACTTCATACTCCACCTCTGAATAATGAAGCCGGGACTGGGCCTTGGGGCCGGCCCGCTGAGTGCTGTCCTCCATGTCGATGGGCTGGCTGGACAGGGAGGCGATGTTGACCTCAGCCACGTGGGCAGGGGCCTCCCTGATGGTGCTATGGAGGCTCAGCATGCGGCCACCCTCGAGCGGTCGCTGCATTACCTCAGCCATTTCGATGGTGCCCATGGCGAGCGTC
>NW_006341754.1:0-429 GCF_000327345.1 Myotis davidii
ATTTCAGAAACCATTGAAAATCAGTCCTGAGCAGGCAAACAATTGCTATATTTCCATTGCTGCATTATTAGAAAAAGATAGCATCTTAGCACATTATGAGCCATGCAAATAGCATGAACAATGCTAAATTTCCAACGATCAAGAGAAATATGGGGCAGAATGAGGTCAATAAAGAGTATGGTTTCTGAGTTGCCAGACTGGGTTTGAATCTATTTTTTAACCCAGTTAGCTGAGTATGACTTTTTGTAAAATAGTTAATTTTAATGATCTCATAGCTATGAGAATCTGTGTCTGGCATGTACCAAGTTCTCAAAAAATAAGTGCTAATCAGACTATAGTTTTTACTTAGTATTCAAACAAATGGTAATTAGAATATATGGGACAAATTCATAACTTTAAAAATGGAAATTTCAGAAATGGCATCAGAAA
>NW_006341755.1:0-429 GCF_000327345.1 Myotis davidii
AAAAAAAAAAGAATTTATGTGGGATTTATGATGTGTCAACAAGTGTGCTATGGGTTCTGCATAGGGCATCTTATTTGACCTTCACAATAACCCAATGAAGCAGCTGCTATTTAGACCTCATTTCTCAAATCTCAAACCAGGTCAATGTGTTTTTCACAGCGCCATAGGAGCACAGGCTCTGGAGTCAGGCCTGAGACCCTTATCGGCTTGGTATCAGTGGTGTGTCTTGAGCAGGTCATTTATCCTGTTTTGATTTCAATTTCCTCATCCACAAAACAAGGACAGTAACCTCCTCTCTGGGCACAAGTCCTTCTTGGGTGAAACCGGGAGAGCTCACTCTGCTCCACTGGTGGCCTCGGGCAGGAGGGATTGGGGGTCGTCCCTCTGGGATGACTCTGTCTCCAGCCTCCTTGCAGGGTCACTTCAGGT
>NW_006341756.1:0-429 GCF_000327345.1 Myotis davidii
TTAGGAAGGTTGAGAACCACTGTACTAGAGGTTGAAGCTTCTGTTGCTATTTAACCAGAGTAATAGATCTGTGGACCATCTGATCAGTGCAGGGCAAAGCAGTGGGGGCATTTAGCATAATTGTGAGTTCCACTATAAAGCCTTAATGGCAGTGGGACAGAGGGTGCAATGGGGAGCAGGGAGAACCCTAAGTAATCCTAAAATTTTAAAATGTATATCCCAGCCATCTTTACCAACTGGATTTCATGTGTTTTATTATAATTCACTCTTCTGAATTGCAATAATAATACTCTAGTACAGCCTTATTATAACCCTGGCTTCAGGGAGCAGGGGTAATACTTGTGCTCTGCTTGATGGCTGGAGAGTACTGTGTAGCCTTTGCAAGGTGTGTCTGCTCCCTCTAGCTCAGTGATGGTGAACCTTTTGAGC
>NW_006341757.1:0-429 GCF_000327345.1 Myotis davidii
GCTCTATCCACTGAGCCACACGGGCCAGGGCTGGAGTGGGTTTTAAATCACAAGCCCACAGATAAACGTCCCAACAGCCACAAAGACCTTGAGCAGTGGCGGCCCCTTACCAGGCACGGAGCACCTGCCGCTCCTGCTTCACACCCAAAGCGCCTGCCAGTCACGTCCTAGAGCAGCTGGGTCGGGAGATGCCTCGGGGGGCACAGCCGGCCCACCTCCAACGGTAACCAGCTAAGCTTTCTCCAGAAACGTCATGTGTGGAATAACCCACGTATTAGCGAAGCCACTGTGAGAGCATCTGGGCACTTAACCACAGCCCCCGCAAAAACACCCCGAGGGGGCCCGTCCAGCCCCAGCGCGTGCTGCTGCGTTCAGACTGAGAACTTCAGGGGGAACATGGTCTAACCCAGGGGTGGGCAAACTTTTTGA
>NW_006341758.1:0-429 GCF_000327345.1 Myotis davidii
AAGGGCCAGAAGGTTGAGAACCACTGGATAAGGCCTTTAACTGACTGGCAAAGGGAAAGTACTGCCTTTTGCTGAATTCAGTACAATCAGCTGCTCCAAATGACATGTTTTCAAGTTGTATTTTCACTGAAAGTTGTAAGCGCATTTTTTAACATATCAGACTCTGCCCTCTTGAAGCTTATATTCTAATGAGATAAGCAAGACATTAAATAAATGTATATCAATTAGTGATAAATGCTATCAAATAAAGGAGGATAAGGGGATTAGGAAATATTGTAGGAGCTGGGAAGTTGGTATTTTAATAGGTTATCAAGGGAAAGCCTCACATACAACTGAAAGCTGAAATATGTGGAGCTAATCACATAGATTATCTGGAGGAAAGAAGTCATCCCGACAGAGGGGGAAGAGCAAGGGCAAAGCCAATGAGGA
>NW_006341759.1:0-429 GCF_000327345.1 Myotis davidii
AAAAAAATGGAAAAACCCAATGTCTATCAGTTGCTGAATGGTTACATAAAATGTGGTTTATTCATGCAAAGAAATATTAGTCAGCCATAAAAAGGGATGAAGAACTGGTACATGCCACAACTAGATGAACCATGAAAATATTATTCTAAGTGAAAGAAACTAACCACACAGAAAAATTATATAGTGTATGATTCTACTTATATAAAATGTCAGAATAGGTAAATCCAAGAAACAGAAAGTAGATTAGTTAGGTTGCCAGGGGCTGGGGGTCAGGGGAAATGGAGAATGACTGCTTAATGGGTATTTTTCTTTTGAAGGTGATGAAATGTTCTGGAATTAGATCGTGGGCATGGTTACATAACTCAGTGACTATACTAAAAACCATTGAAATGAACATTTTAAAGGGTGAATTTTATGGTATGTGAATTA
>NW_006341760.1:0-429 GCF_000327345.1 Myotis davidii
TGCAGCCAAGGTTGAGAACCACTATTCTAGGTGCTGCGGATGGAGCGGTGAACCATGCACATCAAATCCCTGCTCCCTGGTGGCTGGAACCAAAGGAAACAATAGCGTCTCCGTGTGAATAGATGTGCAGGAAAGGTGCGGGCCTACGTGACATAGATTTCTATCAGATTTTCGTCTTGATATTTGTCGCAAGTTTTGGTTCATTTTTGGCTCTTCCCACTCCTATGTTCAGTGGTGACGTGGATTAAATTTTCTCTGTCCTTTAATGTTGTTTCAGTAGAATTTGTGGAAATGAAATGTTAATGTTTGCGCTTCATTTGTCATCTTGAGCCAGAAGGCTTCTTGGCTTAAATGTTTAGAAAAGACTTTCCACCATTAGAGAGAAACACTCTTATTTCTTTCTGATTTATTTATTTAACTATTTTTTTT
>NW_006341761.1:0-429 GCF_000327345.1 Myotis davidii
TAACATCTAATGAAGTATTTAACTCAAACAGCGTCAAAATTAGGTTCATATTTTTATTTGTATTTAGGCCAAGGCAAGTTATTTTTTTACTTCTTATTTTCAATCCTGTGATTTGGGAGTAGCTAATCATAGATTAAAAATCCTAACAGTTAAATTTTAACTGTATTTTAATTTTTCTTTGTTCACACTTGATTACTTAAGGATAAAGTTATTTCAAAAACATGTATCCTGACAGCAAAGACATCTGAAAATCAAAGCAAGCAAATTCATCTTCCACCTTTGCATCTAGAAAAAATGTCTCAGGAATCAGAAATGAATAGGGCATGTGACAAAGAGGATACATCTGTATATTCAGGACACCCTTCTGTGCAAAAGGAGGAGGAAATAGGCATCAAGCAAGGCACATTAGAGCAGAGGAAGAACTTACAA
>NW_006341762.1:0-429 GCF_000327345.1 Myotis davidii
TCAGCTACTGAGTCAGCACATGATAGATTAAACATTAAATTAAAAAATGTGATCACATAAAGAAAACATCTTCAAAAAGCAAAACTGTAATTAAAAAGCACACGGTGTGGAATTCGAGAGGCAGAGCCCATGGGAACATTCAGCCTGTGGGATCATGGGAATGAGTCCCACTCCATGTGTGGCCCAGGCCAGAGGGGCTAGTACAGCACTGAAGTTGCAGAACCTCATAATGAACTAGGGACCTGGAGGTTTAGTTGGAGACAAATATATTTAGAATTGACACAAAAAAGCATGATGCATGGAAGGAGAAATAAGTCAATTAGGCCTCGTAGCAATAACACAATTTGGCCCTATGAAAGACTCTTTGAAAAGGTGGAAAATTAAACCACAGACTGGTAAGAACTACTTGCCAACCAAATATCTGACAAA
>NW_006341763.1:0-429 GCF_000327345.1 Myotis davidii
AATATAGAATGATCAGATGAGAAACAACCTCACTGTTTTCTTAGAGGGACCCCAAAATATGAGTAACTACAAGCCTTTTCTATGGGCTTCTCATTTGCCCTAAAAGGAGTCCTCCAATCTCCAGTGTGGGTCAGTAGGGTGGGGATGGGGTGGAGTATAAGCCAGTGAGTAAGAATGGAGGCTGACAATTTTACCACTCATTCTGGTAATTCTCTAATGTTTTGGGGAAGCCAGGAGGGGCTGTCACATAACTATATGTGGCTTAGAAGGAAATCTTGGGTTTGACTACTCCTTTTAAAGACTTGCAATCACTCCAGTTCTCAGGCTGTTCTATAACTTCACCAACAGAGGCAACCAATTGCTCAGAGCCCTGAGCTTGACTAGAGTCCTTGCTTCTTGATGGCTTTCCCTGCCCTACTAGAACTAGTA
>NW_006341764.1:0-429 GCF_000327345.1 Myotis davidii
AATTAGTGATAGGACCAGTAAGATGCTGTGACTGGTCTGAAGAGTCCTTAAGAACTTAGAGTATTTGTAGGCAATTTATCAAAGATGATTTAAGATAAGATTGCAGAGCTAGAACAGCACTCTTTAATGTCCAGTAAGTCATAAATCTGTCTAGCAAACAGAAATAATTTCAACCTTTATTGCACAGAACCTACAAATTGACAAGTAAATTTATTAGATCTGAGACCTTTAATTAATAATAAGTAATGAAATAATGAAAAAGCATGTGACTCTAGATAGACAATTTGTGGGTAGCCTTTTTCCATTTGTAATATTGAAAGTATATGTGTCCCAAATTATTTGCCTTATTTTCAATTTTTGGACAATTTTTCTGATACAAAATAGATATGCAACTTATTTTCATATAATATGGAATTTGGAATTGTGAAA
>NW_006341765.1:0-429 GCF_000327345.1 Myotis davidii
CATCATTTGTGTCATTAAATATGTTTGTGTGAATGTTTCCTCTGCTAGGTAATTATTGTATGGAGTGATTTATCTATAGAAATTTAAATCTGAAACACAGAGGTCCAAGATAGATATATTTCAGTTTGGCTTATGTGGATAATATCAGAACTTTTTATTATACGCCTATATTTTCAACTGCCTTAGGCCCAGAAATATTATAACATATAATTCTTAAAGGATTTACTATGATGCAATGTTTGCCATGCCTGCCCTTTAGGAAAATATGAACCTTTCCCAACATAAATCAGTTTTACTATAGGTAATATGTTCATCTTAGTAATGTTCTTGAAGATGCCCACTCTACATTTAATATATTTCATTCATAATTTTACATTTATTTCAGAGCAGGTTCTTGAGATTGTGCTTGCTACAGAGAGAATCATAAAG
>NW_006341766.1:0-429 GCF_000327345.1 Myotis davidii
TAAGCCTCAGTTTCCTCATCTATAAAATGGGAAAGTCATGCCTCCCTCAAAGTGTGGTGGTGAGGTTTAAATGTAACAATATCTACAAGTGAAGTGCTTAAGGGACCATTTGGTACAGAGCAGGTGTGTCAAAAAGGGTGTCCATTTCTTCCCTCTCTAATCTCCCTTAGCAGAGTCTCTATTGGGGAACCTCTGAACTGGACTCTGTGGTGCAGTGTTCTTACCCTTAACTCTCCCAGTAGTTCTAGTCAATTTATCTCTTCATAATCTAAGTAGCATGCCACCAATCCATAATGTGGCTCTACCCCTTTGACCCTCAACATCTCCCCTGGCCCACCACTCATGGGCCAGGTATGGAAAGGCAACCTGCTGGACAAGTGTGAGGAGAGGTGGCTGGTGACAGAGGTGTCTGCTTTGTTGCCTGACTCT
>NW_006341767.1:0-429 GCF_000327345.1 Myotis davidii
GCCGACGCTCTACCCACTGAGCAACACCGGCTAAGGTACGGCTGAAGAGTTTAGAGACACTCTGACTCATTCCCACCTGCGACGCCCTCACGGCTGCCTCTGCCCACTCTCTGGCATCAGGGTTGGCCAGCGTTTCTGTAAATGAGCACACAGGACTGCAGGCTTCTCGGACCTGTACACAGACTCTGCTGCCACCACCTGACTGCATGGCGGTGCCAAGGCAGCCACAGACAACCATGAACACAGAACGTGGCTGCTGTGGCCAGTGCAGCCACACGATGCCCACTAAACCCCGAATTTCATGGAATTCTCACATCACAAAACGTCACTCTTTTAATTCCCTCCACCCCGACCCCCCCAAAATTCTCAGCTCACGGGCTGGACAAAAATAGGCGATGAGCCCTGGCAGGTGTGGCTCAGTGGATAGAG
>NW_006341768.1:0-429 GCF_000327345.1 Myotis davidii
CCAGTTATGTGAAGTTAAAAAATGCTAACCGAAAGCACACATCATTTAGGATTTACTCTAGGTAATAGTCCCAATAAGAATTAGATACGCTTTCCATGTTACTGACAAATAAACTTGACACACCGAGAGGTCTACCACACAGGAAGTACATGATGCTCAAAGGTCAACTCAGAGGACACATGATGGGATTTCCATGAAGGTTTTTCTGGCCCTGAATGCCAGGTTCCCAACTTCTATTCCAGAGCATCGTTTAAGAATTTCAGGTGCGAATCTGTCCCCATCCTTTTGCTCCGTGGAGGTTCATCCCAGAAAAGTTAATATTTCTACGCATAAAATTTTTGAGAAGAAAATCCTTGGATCTATTGTGGCAGTTCTTCATAACATCTGTGTGAATTTTGGGGGCTATTATCTAGAGTAAATGAATGAATG
>NW_006341769.1:0-429 GCF_000327345.1 Myotis davidii
AAATATATAAAGCATAGAGTGGGAAACATTCATGTCTTTTTATTATGGAGAAGATTTGGGACCACATAATGAAAATGTTATTGTCAGATATGGGAATATCTATATGTTATTTAGAGAATTTAGAGATTGTCAAAGGTATTTGCTTAATTTATACAAATGCAGTGATTGAATTGTAAATCTGACCTCTTTTTTTAAGTTGTTACTCAGCTCCAAGGATGAATATAAAGCTGTGTTTACATGCTCAGAACAAGGTCCTTGAAAAAATACATTTGGGAAAGTTTACATTGCCACCTTTGAGAACACTTGTCAATTCAATAGTTTTTATACTCTGATTCTCTGATTCTAATTTGAATGAACTGATATCCCTTCCGAATACTAACAGCTATGTTAAAATTAGAATTACTTGAACAGTATTTTCTTTCCATTGAA
>NW_006341770.1:0-429 GCF_000327345.1 Myotis davidii
GGCAGAATACTATGGCCTTCCTGTGACATTACACCCTTTACATAAAAAAAGAAAGCTTAAAGTCAACTATAAAGTTATTATTATGCATTAAAGTAGTTTCAGTGTCATTGATATATTCTAGGTAATAATATGTACCCAAAATTGGTTGACTTAGAAGGAACCAACACCCAATATTCTTATTTTAGGTAATGCCTATTCACTTAACTAATTTTATACTACAAACAGTGATCAGAAGCAGGGGGATTCAAAGAGGATATTCAGAGTGGTTTGTTGTTATAGAATTAATTTTTGTAGATTACATGTCTACTGTTCAATCAATGAACTGGGCCATGATATGAATTTATTATTGAAAACAAAGGTTACATGTGTTCTTTTTTCATGCTTCCATTTTCGTATTTTATTCTTTTTTATTGAATTTATTGGGGTGAC
>NW_006341771.1:0-429 GCF_000327345.1 Myotis davidii
TTTTAAATTAGGTTGTTTGTCTTTTTGTTGTTGTATTGTAAGAGTGCTTCTTTATGTATTATAGATACTAGACCCGTATAATATATAGAATTTGCAAATATTTCTCTCCCATTCTGTAGGCTGTCTTTTTACTTTCTTTGTAATGCTCTTTAATGCACAAAAGTTTTTAATTTTGATAAAGTCCAGTTCACCCATTTTTTCTTTCACTGTTCATGCTTTTGATGTCATATCTAAGATCCACAGCCAAATCCTAGGTCATGAGGAATTACTCCTATGATTTCTTCTGAGAATTTTATGATTTTAGCCCTGAGACTTAGGTCATGGGCCCATGTATATGGCATGAGGTAGAGTACAACTTCACTATTTTACATGTTGCTATCCAGTTGTCCCAGCACTGTGTGACGAAGAGCCTGCTCTTTTCCTATCCAA
>NW_006341772.1:0-429 GCF_000327345.1 Myotis davidii
CAGTCCTGCTGATTCGAAAACACATCTGAGAAACAAACACATGTACAAAAATGCATCCCTTAATGAACAGCACATCAACAAGTATCACTACTTCCTCATCTCAAAGAACCAACTAACCTTCCAGAGTAGCAGATAAGATCTTAAGCAAAGAAACAGCATTCAGTGTGGTTCCTAAGACTGCCTCTCTTCTTATTGCTCAGGAAAACAACTAGTGTTTCTGAACGTGAAGAAGAGGTTCAATTGGATTTTGTGCTACAAAAATGAGTAAAGTATCGAATGAATTTTAAAAAGCATTTTATTCACAGTATTCAAAATAAATACAGTTATGGTATATCTAATACATTTCAATTATATGGAAGCTCTCTCTATTCATCTTTGTTTACCTGTCATGAAATATTGGATAAATGTATTGAAGAATATTAGAAAAAA
>NW_006341773.1:0-429 GCF_000327345.1 Myotis davidii
CTCTCACTTCCTCTCTGAAATAAATAAAAAATACATATTAAAAAATGGGGAGAATTATACAACCTAATTTCTAAATTGATTATAAAGCTACTGTAGTGAACATAGTCTGACATTGCTTTAAAGACAAATAAGTCGACCATTGAAACACAAATGAAGGTTCTAGAAATGATCCCATGCTTACATGGTCAATTGTTTTCCATCAAGTTGTGTGATGATTACATTTTAAAGAAATGGCTTTCAGCTCCTGGAGAAAGACACTCTTGATTTGGGAGAGATACATTTATGTCTCGACAGGATAGCTTTATATCCTTTGGAGCTATAAACGTATCCTTTTGAGAAAGGATTTACAAGTGTAATTCTCGAAAATCCTGCCAACAGGGAGGTCAAGAGGCTGTCGGCAGGTGTGGGATAGAACAAACAGTACATTCT
>NW_006341774.1:0-429 GCF_000327345.1 Myotis davidii
CTATCCACTGAGCAAAACCAGCTAGGGCCAGAAAGGTATTTTTCATTAGTGAAGAGTATATGAAAATTTGGCCAGTGTTGTGAGTAGGTAAAGGTGCTGGGATCCTGTCCCTTTCCAGGTCATTGCCACTGTGAGGGATCTTAGAATCCTCAGAAGAGTTCAGTAGAATCTAAGAACGCTGAGAGCTCGCATGCTTCACAGAGAAGTCTTGCCCAGTATATTGCCAGGGATGTTAAGTTTCTATCACGGTTGTAATAAATTACCACAGATTTAGTGGCTTACAACACCCATTTATTGTCTTGTAGTTCTGTAGAAGTCTAACACAGGTCTCACGGGGATAAAATCAAAGTGTTGGCAAGGCTGTATTCTCTTCTGGAAGCTCTAGGTTGCAAATAAGTTTATAAAGAATAAATAACAAACAAACATGTT
>NW_006341775.1:0-429 GCF_000327345.1 Myotis davidii
AAAAGGCAAAGACATTAAGAAAAAATAACACAATACACAGACACTGACAACAATATCGTGATTGCCAGAGGGGAAAAGGGGTTGGGGGAGTGGAATAGGGCAAAGGATGGATAAACGGTGGTGGAAAGTGACTTTACCTTATTAGTGAGTGAGCAATGCAGTATACAGATGATGTGTTATTTATTGAGTTGTATACTTAAACTGTATGGTTTCATTAACCATTGTAACTCCAAAAAAATAAATAAAAAAGAGTTTTGTTTATTAGTGTTGCCCAAAACTTCTATTATTATTATACTGTCCAACAAAAGCTAGCATTTTACCAAAATTTAAAAAAAATTAATTCACTTCTGATCATGTATCTTTGAAATAAGGCAATGACCAATAGAGTAACGGGGGAAATTTTAATTATTAGATGATGTCTCTTTTTTT
>NW_006341776.1:0-429 GCF_000327345.1 Myotis davidii
CCTGTGCACAAATTTCATACACCAGGCCTCTAGGGTATTATAATTATATATCTTGAGTCTAGAATGTAAGGTTATTGATGGTAAGGGATTTGCCAGTTTAATTCACTGCTATAGTCCCAGTATACTAAGAATAATACTTAACACATAATATGAATTATGTGTCATAACAAATATTTATAGAATGAATAAATAACAAATCAAGCAAATTTTCTAGGTGTTAAAATTATCAGTGATACTTTAAGTTTTCTTATTGTAAATTCATTACAGATCATCAAGTGAATGGTTAAAATCTAGATATTGAAGCATTATGTTATTATAAAATGTATTGATTAGAATTTTTTTCCATGTGCTTCACAAGGTTTTAGTAGAAATCTGATATTCAGAAATTCCCAATGTAGTTCATAGGGGTATGTGTCCTCCAAATTCCCC
>NW_006341777.1:0-429 GCF_000327345.1 Myotis davidii
AAAAAACTTCGAGTACATGTTTTATATGCCTGGTATAATGCAACTGAGAAAGGAATTTGCTTATCTGTAACATTTTAACATAAAAATTAGAATTACAAATGAAAGTACTTAAGAACTCTATAGACTCTTAGAGATTTTTATGTAATCTCTAGAACATCCACTTTAATAATGTGCATACAAATGTTATATAAATGTCATTTCTTTATTTGGCAAAGTTTCCCATGTATTTTCAAGGATATCAAATAGGTCTATCAGTTCAAAATTTCTTATTCACAAGGATTTGTTCTTTCTCCTCGTGAGCCACGAGACTGCAGTGGGCACAGGGGTGGGAACCAGCTCATTCTCTGCGCCCGCACCCCTGCCCCTGCCAGACACCTCTTGGCTGAGGCACCCAGTCTCCTGTCAGCCTGCAGCCATACTCCCACCACT
>NW_006341778.1:0-429 GCF_000327345.1 Myotis davidii
AAAAAAAATACCATCTTTTCCTTCTCCAATATTGTGCTTTTGATGTTCCTACTATTTGGAGTAGCTTCATTTCTGGGCATTTTCTCACTGAACAAAGAATGGAAGCTTTTAATATTCACGAGTTGTTTTCTGGAGGAACATACGTGGATCAGTAGTGGAGGGAGACACCAGTCTAACCTGCCTGTTTCCTTAAAGAAGCAATAGCTGTCACAGTGATATTTCTTTCCCATTATTCTAGACATTTATGACAATCCCATAACACAAAGATAGATATTTTTTGTCACTATGAAAAAAGCCACAAAATATTTCCAATTAACATGCCACATAAATAGCCTGTAAATAAAGATTAAGTTGCTATTAAGTCAATTACAATGAATTATTTTATGCCTTATAGTCTTCAATAAAGACTTAATTAGAAAAAAAATTTAT
>NW_006341779.1:0-429 GCF_000327345.1 Myotis davidii
CTCATAAGGCCTTTCTCCTGTGTGAACTCTCTGGTGTCGAACAAGTATCGAGCTACTGGTAAAGGACTTCCCACATTCAATGCACTGATATGGCCTTTCTCCCCTGTGAAGTCTCCGATGATAACCAAGACCGGAGGTAGAGGTAAAAGATTTACCACACTCACCACACTTGTAAGACCTTTCTCTATTATGAATTTTCTGGTGTATTGAGAGGGAAGATTTGTGGCTAAAAGATTTCCCACATTCATTACACTCATAAGGTCTCTCTCCAGTGTGACCTCTCTGGTGTTTAGTGAATTGTGATCTATCCTTAAATGTTTTCCCACATTCACTGCACTCATATGGCCTCTCTCCAGTGTGAACTCTGTGATGATAACGGAGGCTTGAACTAAAAGTAAAAGATTTTCCACATTGACTGCATTTATAAGG
>NW_006341780.1:0-429 GCF_000327345.1 Myotis davidii
CTCCACATCCTCACCCACACTTAAAATTATCTGTACTTTTTTATATTTATGCTAGGGACAATGAAGTGACACCAGCTCACTCTTAATTCTCTGGGATGGAGTACGGGGGAAAACTGGCCTTCTCACCCTCTATGCTGGGTCCATGTGGGAACACCACCCTGGGAACCCAGCCCTGAAAGACTGTCGGGGTATTGCCACTAAAATTTAACTCCAGAGATTGTGCCCCATTGGTAATTAGCTTTTCAATTCACAAACCCACGCATTTACCCCACCCTCTAAGAAGGCACTGTTGAGAGACATGGAAATATTTTTCCAGGGACTACAAATACTCCCAGGGCAGATTATTGTAAGGCATCTTGACTCAGCAGGAGCTCGGACAAGATCGCTGCTAGAGAGTTCTGCAGACACCACTGCCCAGCCCCCCTTCCA
>NW_006341781.1:0-429 GCF_000327345.1 Myotis davidii
CTACTATATAGGGATCTGTCATTGTGTTGGACACACGCAGAATGTGATGGTAAGGAAGTCCTGGATGGCCTTGGCCTGCAGCAAGCTTATGGTCTAACAGGAGGAGTCACTTCTATTAGACAAATGTGCATGTGATGAATGTTATAAACGCTGAGGGAATACGAGGAAGGTAATAAAAGAGAAGGGAAAATTCAAACAAGAGTTTATAACAGGTCTACCTGATCTGGAAGGCAAAGACAAAAGATTCTCATGAGGAAGTGACATGCAAGCTAAAAAGTAAAGCATGAATGAGAGTTAATGTTAGGTTAGAAGAGATAAAGAGGGAAGAGATAGAATTATTTACTTACGATTTTTATTTTTTAAATCCTCACCTGAGGGTATTTGTTTTTCTTAATTGCTTTTTTAAAGAGAGATGAAGGGAGAGAGAGA
>NW_006341782.1:0-429 GCF_000327345.1 Myotis davidii
CCCTTTTTATCCCCTTAGCATTAGGTGATTAGCTTTCTTTATTATCTCATGAATGATGCATTTAATCCTGCGCTGAACTTTGCCATCAAGTATATCTTACTCTTAATTGCAATAAAACCTTTTTCCTTGGTCCTCCATAGATTGTAATTACCTTGATTTTAGAGCCTGTATCAAACTTAAATGTTAAGCCTAACTTGAAAGGCTAACATTATAAGTGCCAGGTTGTAGGCACTCAATAGATACCAAGTGGGAGCAGGAGTAGATAGCCCTTGAATTTATACTTTTATTTGTCCTGAGTATTCCACAGATGGAAAGTAGAAATAATCATTTAAATATGATTCATATAGATACCTTATATTTTCTGCCTACCTAAAAGCCATAGTTATTAGAAAGAGTGATATAAAAGAAAATTGGTTGGGGAAGAAAGAA
>NW_006341783.1:0-429 GCF_000327345.1 Myotis davidii
GGTCTTGACTATCCGGGGACCTGGCATGTTTCCCAACCCATCTTAAAATGGGAAAGTTGGTTAACATCTGAAAACATCAGTTCTCTTGCTTTATAGTAGGGATAATTCATCTACCACAGGATTATTCCAAATCCAAATGAAATGATGTATACAAAATAACTAAATAATTATTTTTAATTTTACATTTTTCTAACTATAAGGAGAAATTATTTTCTTTTCTTTTGTTCAAAATCAGAATAATACAACTCTTAGATCCTACTTTTTTATTATGTTGTTAAATGTTTTATAATATTTTAGGCTGCATAGTATACCATATTATGGTTGCATCACGCTTGGTTTAGTCCAGTATCTATCTATATATATAAAAGCCTTAGTGACCGTTATGACTGGTAGACCAAATGACAGGTTGACCAGTCACTATGATGCACA
>NW_006341784.1:0-429 GCF_000327345.1 Myotis davidii
GTCATAATAACCTGGCCACTCAGTGTATATAGGTCTTTCAACCTCTTGGTTAAATTTACTTCTACGTATTTTATTCTTTATGATGTTATTGTAAATTGGATTATTTTCTTAATTTCTTTTTTTCTGATAAATCACTATTTGTGTATGAAAAGCAACTGATTTTTTATATTTTCATATTTATTTTGTGTCCTTCAGATTTACTGAAGTTACTTTTCATTTCTCAGGTTTTATTTTTATTTTTTGAAGGGGGTGACAAAGTCTTTAAGATTTTCTGTAAATAAGATGACATCATTTGCAAATAAAGACAATTTTACTTTTTCTTTTCTCATTTGGATGCCTTTTATTTGTTTTTCATGCCTAATTGCTCTGGCTAGGCTTACCAGTACTACATTGGATAAAAATGGTACTTTCCACTAAGTATGATGTTTG
>NW_006341785.1:0-429 GCF_000327345.1 Myotis davidii
AAAAAAAACCTGTATAATAATAGATCTGTAATTATAATCTATTTGTTAAATATGTTTCATTTCTCTTTTTCTACCTTTGAACATAAGTAATTACAACTTCATATAAAGAGACCCATTCACCCAATGGGCCATCAGATATAAGAACTGATGACAGTGACATTATTGGTAACATTTGTATCCAGGAAGAGGCAGAGTCAAAAGCCAAATGCATAATCAAACACCCATTTCCTATATGAATAGGAAGAAAGAGTAAGAAAGGGACATGAATGAAAGATTAGTAAGGAATTGAAATTAAGTCAGGGGGAAGGTGGTAGACATATGGTCACTTTTGTCTTCTAACAACCTCCACCCCCTCCCTGTTCTGCAGAACAACCAATATCCCAAAGGCGAAGAAGCTATAGATCAGCGGTTCTCAACCTGTGGGTCTCG
>NW_006341786.1:0-429 GCF_000327345.1 Myotis davidii
ACATTCAGCCCATCACACATACTTAATTTCAGCTCTACTGTACTTCAAGTTTCTTTATCACCTATTGAATATAATCTTTTTCCTTTGAAGCTGCTATTAGTACCCATTTCCATTATATTTCACTTGCATCCAGCACCAGCTTCATGCAATCTGAACAGCATAAAGGGCCCTGAGCTCAAAGCCCCACACTTGTTTTAAAGGTCTCCTGTTGCTATTTTGAAATTCTTAATAATTTTGTCTTTGAACTTATGTATTGTAAGTAAAATTCATAAGACAAAGAGGCATTCACATGAACAGAGAAGATATTCATAATATGTATACCCACCATTCACGGCTGCTCCGTTCACATATTGTACTTGAGATGTCCATGGGGAAAAAATTCTGGTGGACTCACCATGTGTGAGAGTTCTGTGAGATTCAAAGTGAGAA
>NW_006341787.1:0-429 GCF_000327345.1 Myotis davidii
GGAGGACATCTATAATACTCTCAACAATAAAGATAGATAAAAATACATCTAAAAAATTGTTAACTTTTTTTATAAAACACTTATTAACATCTCTAGAAACACTAATATTCAATAGAACAGGATTTGGAAAATTCTGCACTAGGTGATTAAGCCCCTTCAGAATAAAGGAAGAATATTCTATTGTAAGGCCCTAAGTAAAAAAGCAGTGTCTTCTTTCATCCCGGCACACATTGACAGGATGTTAATGGAAGTTTGCTAAGCCATAGTGTCATTTCTACTTTTAAGAGATGCTGCTGGGAAGAGGACATATTATATTCCTTCCAAAGCCATTGGTCTCCCAATCTACATGTGCATGCTGTCATGTTGGGCTGGCAGAAGTTATTATAACCTGTTCTTAAGGACTAGAGGCCCAATGCATGAAATTTGTGC
>NW_006341788.1:0-429 GCF_000327345.1 Myotis davidii
TGGTTTCATTATACGTTGTTTCACTTAAAGTCACAGAACCTACCCACAACGTTAAATGAGGATTCATCACATTAAATCAAAGAGGAAACTCTGTGTTGCCCTGAAACCTTCTCCAAGATATACTGAGAAGTGAAAACACAAGTGCCTGAACTGTGTTACAATGTGCTGCCTTTTTTAGAAAAAGGAGAAAACATCTTGCTTGTATGTATGAACTAAACATATACATAAGCTCGTGTAAACTAGCTTTGGAAGATAAAAAAGAAACGGATAGTTCCTTTAGGGAGAGAAACTGGGTGTTTGAGGGATGATGAGAGGAAAACTTCATTGTGTACTTTCTACCATTTAAATATTTAATGTATTATCTATTTTTTAAAAAGCATCCCTCTTGGTCTGGCCAGTGTTGCTCAGTGGTCGAGCATTGACCTATGA
>NW_006341789.1:0-429 GCF_000327345.1 Myotis davidii
TTGGCAGTGCTTGAGAAAAATAAAATGAAATTGACTGGTTTTGTGTAATCCAGAATTTTCTATCTATACACCATGTATATTATTTCTCTTTGTTATCACGATTTGTTCTTCACTGAGACAGCTCATTAAAACGTGAAACAAGAACTCATTAATTACAGATCATTGATTGGGACTCTTATGTAAATGCCACTAGAAATTACCCTAAAACTTTTCATATGGTTTTATAGGAGAATTTGAATAAGCTGATGACCAACTTGAAGAGCACTCATCCCCACTTTGTACGCTGTCTCATTCCCAATGAAACTAAAACTCCTGGTAAGACATTTCTGATTATCCAAATAAGATTCCGGTGTGACTTTTCATTAGACTTTTAGGCACAAAACATATCTTTCTTTCAGGGGCCATGGAGCATGAACTTGTCCTGCACCA
>NW_006341790.1:0-429 GCF_000327345.1 Myotis davidii
GTGGCTCTTCAGCCAGTTGGCAGGTGTTGCCCGATGCTCTTGTGACTCCATCTCCCCTGCTCCCTCTGTCTCCTTCACAGATTCACTGTAACATCCTCAGCAAAAACATAGTAACAGGTTCCTACAGTCATGGCATGGTCTCAAGTATTCAATTTTTAATCTGACCCAAACTAACAATGGTACAATTTTGAAGACCTCTTAAGCACCAAGCTATGTCCAGCCTTCCACAGCTGTTTTTGGACAAGCTATACACCTGATTAAGCTAGCTGATAGTTTTTTAAGGCATTGGTGGAGATCTTTTTGTCCCTTAAAAACAGAAAAATTCTTTGTATAAGAATACAACTTTGAACAAAGTCTCAGTGCACTAAGGTCAGAAAATAAACTGTTAAGGTATTTGTACAGCCCGGCTGGTGTGGCTCAGGGGTTGAG
>NW_006341791.1:0-429 GCF_000327345.1 Myotis davidii
AGGAGCTACAGAGTGATCTGCAGATGGCTGCTAGTTGTATTAGGCTTGGAAGTGCCCAGGAAAGGCCAAGTTATGAAGCAAGGCAGGCTTCTGCTAGTTCCAGGCCTGGGCTTTTTATTGATATGTAGGGGGCACACTGAAGCCAGCTGCTGCATGTTTGAGACATTTTAAGAAAGTCTGAAACCTGAACCAAGACATGTCATTCATATGGAAAGCCACGGCAACCAGCTTAGGTGGAGCTGCAGATTGCGTCGGGTGGGGTCTCAGGGAATAACCCAGCGGAGTGGACAGGACAGTGTAAGCCAGGTTGATGGAGACACAGATATGGGCTCTGTGACAGAGGAGGTTTAAACAAAGGAATAATCACCGTTGTAAGCACTTTTGTCTGCAAGAATGATGTCCCCAGTTCTTGCTCCAATGCCAGACAAT
>NW_006341792.1:0-429 GCF_000327345.1 Myotis davidii
TTACCCTGTTTGTCTATTATTAGATTAGATAGGTTACTCTAAACTTAATATCATGAAGAAATCAGTGTATTTTGCTTTTCATTTTGTGGATCAATATTTCAAAAAAGGCTCATCTGGGGCATTCATCTATACATATGATTCATTTATTGATATTCAACTTGTTACTGGTCTTGAATGGGGAATTCAAGATGGGTTGTACCTGTTCTATAATGGCCAAAAAATACTGGTGATTGGACAGAATCACTCTCTCTCTCCATATGGCATCTCTGTGTGTCTCCATGGGCTTTCTCACAGATTAGGTTTCCTCAGGTATTTTCATGTCTTACATAGCAGCTCAAAAGGTTCCAATAGAACAGATAGATGGCCAAGAGATATATGAAAATATGCTTAAAGTCATGAATCATCAGAGAGATGCAAATTAAAATGACA
>NW_006341793.1:0-429 GCF_000327345.1 Myotis davidii
TGATGAGAGAGAATCATTGATGGGCTGCCCCCTACATTCCCCACATTGGGGATTGAGCCCTCAACCAGGGCATGAGCCCTGACCCCTGATCTCCTGGTTTATGGGTCGAAGCTCAACCATGGAACCATACCGGCTGGGCACAAATGTGCATCTTCCCCCTCTATGCCAAAAACTACACAGAACTTTCGGAGGTGCTAGCTTCCTTTCATATTTTTATTCTGATTTACTTGTGAAGTGATGAAGTATCTTCTTTCACCAAGTTTACAAGTGAATTTTGAAGGAAATTAAGCTAAAATGACTGTCATGTCCTCCTGTCAGGTTTGAATATTATCACAGAGGAAGATGGGAAACATGTCCTTTGAATCAAATGTTCTTCCATCCTAGGGTATGTCTAAATTCAACCAAACAAACAGAATGCAGACTGGTGCA
>NW_006341794.1:0-429 GCF_000327345.1 Myotis davidii
ATTGGGACCATCAGCAACTGAGACCCTTCAGTCTGCAGACCGACAATCTATCCACTAAGCCAAACCAATTAGGGCTACTTCTAGAACATTTTCATCACCACACTCGACCATAATTGCCCCACCCTCATTCGGCACCCTAGCTATAGACAACATTAGTCTGCTTTCTGTCCATGGATTTGGCCACCCTGGACATTTCATATCAGGGGAATTATTCCATATGTGACCTTCTGTGTCTGGCTTCTTTCACTCAGCATCAAGTTTTCAAGATTCATCTATGATTATAGCATGTGTCAGCCTTCCATTCCTTTTTAAGGCTGAGTAATATTCCACTGTGTGAATAGACTATATTCTGTTCATTCATCTGATGGGATACTTGGGTTGTTTCCCTTTGGCTACTAAGAATAATGTTGCTATGAACGCTTGTACACA
>NW_006341795.1:0-429 GCF_000327345.1 Myotis davidii
GGGATCAAGCCTGAAACCCAGGCATGTGTCCTTACCAGAAATGAACTGGCGGCCTTTTGGTGTATAGGACGACGCTCAAGCAACTGAGCGTATGCATACTGGCCAAGGCTGGAGTAATTTTTAGAGTTAGTTAATAATTATACTTAAAAAACATATAAAGCATCTCAACACATGGTATATCCCAGAACAATCACCCATTTTATGGCTTCCAGCATTAGAATTATTTATATCTAAGAATTAGCATTCATAGAGTAAGAATATGTTTTTTAATTTAAAAAGTCACCATGAAGCCCAGGCTGGTGTGGCTCAGTTGGGCGTTGTCCTATGCAACAGAAGGTTGCTGGTTTGATTCCAGGTTGGGGTCGTGCTCTCACATCGATGATTCTAACAATCAAGAAACTATTCTTTAAAAAAAAAAAATATATATAT
>NW_006341796.1:0-429 GCF_000327345.1 Myotis davidii
AGAAAGAAAGAAAGAAAGAAAGAAAGTAAGTTTTTAAAAGAATTCATAACAAGAAAGAACCTTGGTAACTGAGGAAACTTCTTCATTAGACCCAGGGACTTCTACAGAGTAATTGATTCCAATGCAGCTAAGCCAGCTGGAAATGAGAACCTGGTTAAAATTGAAAGTATGCCTGGAATAAAATACCATCCTCAGTTCCTTCTGTCTCTAAATCATCCCACATACCACAGTAAAACAAATATTTGGAAATCAACTAGTTATTACCTTATTCCTTATAATGATTCTAATCATGATATGGAATCCTACATACTGAGTTTTCAAAGTCCTCCATAACTTGATTCTATTATGTAACTTTTCTTCAAATGCAGAAGTTGTAGCCTCCAATCCAATCATATATAATTTTAAACCAATATACATTGATTCAACAAA
>NW_006341797.1:0-429 GCF_000327345.1 Myotis davidii
TCAATTTGCATGTTTATCTTTTATTAGTGTAGACAAAACATTAAAAAATATCCCTTCATGGCTTATCTCCTCTATGCTTCAACTCCAAAAAATAACAACCTATATGTCTATGGCCTTTCCCCAGGTCTATCTAGAATCCCTGCTGTAGAAGCTACTTATACACTATTTTTCCTAAAGCCATCCAAGGTAGAATGAAGTCTTCAGAAATGTACCTTAAGAAAGAAAAAGGATGGTTCCAACCTCCAAAGAAATAGATCTTTCCATATGCCAATAATCAGATACACACATTTTACACAAGAGAATTTAGTCCACTTTGCTGTCATTTGTGGGGAACTTAAACAGATGTCATCGTGTTTTTCTATGAGCAATGGCAATAGCAGTCTGGAGTGCCATTATTATTTTCTAAATATATTTGTATTGATTTCAGAG
>NW_006341798.1:0-429 GCF_000327345.1 Myotis davidii
TTATTCTTAGGTCAAATGTGAACATTCAGAATTTACGGTTGTTTTTTATTATTAGCTAGATGGAATATTGCATATTTGCTTACTGTAACAGTTTATATTTTATTTTCAGAAATTTCTGTTTATTTTTTGCAGATTTGCTGGACTAGTATATTTTTCTTATCATTTGCAAGAGCTCCTTGCATATTGAGAATATAAATTCCTTGTTACATAGCTATAGTTTCATTTTTTAATTTTTAAAAATTGTCTTTGAAATTCAAAACTTCTAATTTTATGTTGTTAAAATCGTCAATCATTATTTTCTTTTTAGATGATCTTTATTCTTGAAAGTATTACATATGTCTCCCTTTTCTAGCCCACCTACACTATTGCCCCAGACCTTCACCATTCTATTATTTATGTCAATGGGTTATGCATATATGCATACAAGGT
>NW_006341799.1:0-429 GCF_000327345.1 Myotis davidii
CCTTCTTTTGTTTTGTTTCCCATTGGTAAGAAACATTATAATCCAAAACCTGGCATGAGGCAAAAGGATGACCAGATATCTTTTTAATATCATAGCATTAAAGATTACTTTGTTTTCTAGGAGATTATACTTACTTTTAACTTACTATTTGATCTTGGTTAGTGTTTAGACTCTGTGAAGTTATGTGTTAACTTGTAGATGGCTGTCATATCTTAGATTGAAAGCTTAATTCATATATCTCTTTTAATATCAAAGACACTGAAAGTCAGCTTTTACCAAATTGCTACTTCATTCATTTCCTAGGTTTTGCTCTGTTCTTGCTTTTACTTTTATTGAGAGCAATTCTTCTAAGCAAGGGTCTAGCTTGAGTGCCACTGCTTGCCATGTAGGCTCTAAGTGTGTTCACATTTCTACCCAGAAGGCTTTGGG
>NW_006341800.1:0-429 GCF_000327345.1 Myotis davidii
AACAATTACCTCCATATGTCTTCCACGTCAACCAGCACAATGAGGGTGAGGACAACGTCTGTCTTATTATTATTAAACTCGATGTTGCCAGTGCCACCCAAACAGAAGGACTCTGAGTGAACAGAGCCAGTCTTGGCCAATTAAGAGACCAGTATGTGAATTCTAGAAATTTTAGTGAAACTGTGACAGGTTCTGACTTAAGTCATCATCTCCCCCACCTCCCCCCAATAGCACCCCTAAGGGTTCTTTCTGCTTTCTCTTTGACAAGGGCAGATTTTCTGTGCCCACATTAACATTTGTAGAATTCAATGGTAACCATCTGATTCTGTAATTTCTACCTAGAAATTTAATCCAAAGAAATCAATTTCAGAAAATATTCAGATGAAATAATCATTGAAATATAACATGGTATTAAAAAGAATGAAAAAA
>NW_006341801.1:0-429 GCF_000327345.1 Myotis davidii
GATTTTCCTAATTCCACAATCCACTGCTTAAGGAAGAGGTAAATATTTGGGGAATGAGAAATTACTATATACTTATGTATAAATTGTACTTTCCAAAGAATTTGTACATCAATTTTCTTTTTGGGTCCACAAATATTTCCACTTCATTGTAAGATAACAATGATATGTTATTAGCAAACTCCATTTCTCAGTTGAAATTGACTTGCTCAAGGTCAGACAGTTCTTTAATGCCAAGGGTAATGGTGGGTCTTCTTTCCAGTCCTTATATTGTTTTTCTGCTATATCATCTTACATTTTTTCTACCTGGTAGCTACAAACTGCTAAGCAGCTGTCTAGTTTGTGAATGTGCATTAGTATCAAGGAAGACCTGGTGAGAATTAGAATTAGCTCAGACAGGCTCCTCACCAACAAGTTTGATGCATGAATGAA
>NW_006341802.1:0-429 GCF_000327345.1 Myotis davidii
ATTGATGGGCATTTGAGTTGCTGCCAATGTCTTACCATAGCATACAATACTGCGATGAATACCAATTCTTATGTCATCACTAACCTTTCTCCTAAGGGTGGCACCAATTGACACTCGCAACAGCAGTATAGGAGAATGCCCACTTTCTTCTCTATCCTTGACCAACACTGTGCATTCATACACTTAGGTTTTTACTAATCTGAGAGGAAAATGGTATCTCACTGTAGGTTGACTATACATGTATTTAAGAGCTGTTTGCATTTCCTTTTTCTGTCAACTGTCTCTTTACATTATTATGCCCAATTTTCTTCTGGGTAACTTTTTCTTACTGACCGCCAGGGCTCTTAAAACATTAAGGACATTAAGCTTTGTGTGTGAAATGAGTTACCAACAATTTGCTCCCAATTTGGAATTTGTCTTATTACTTTG
>NW_006341803.1:0-429 GCF_000327345.1 Myotis davidii
AAGTTCTAACTTCATTTAGACACTAAGTGAAGATTAATGGTGAAGAATGGTGATCAGTGGACTCGATAAGTGAAGAACAGTCCTGATTTATGCCTGTCATCCTGGTGTTCAATAATATTCATTCAAAAAGACAACCACCACCAAAACATAAAAATAAAAAAGACCTGATGGTCACCTTGCTGAAAAACTTAAAAGAATTAAGTTTGATAAGGACACGTAATATTCATTAAAAACCTAATAGGAGCAAGGGACTATACTCCCAGCTTTCCCTCTGTGATTTTACTTACTCATTTGAACAACCAAGAATGGAGGTACATTTATCCTGTTTTACATCCCAGGACTCTGAGTGACTTGGAGAGACTCTGTACATGACTTTCCCAAGGACATGCAGTTTCCAACTGTCAGAGGATTCCAACACACAGCTATTTA
>NW_006341804.1:0-429 GCF_000327345.1 Myotis davidii
AAACTATGCAGTCTAATAGGGTTTGAGACTGAGCTAGTTTTAATTCATAAACCTAAAGGCTTCTTTGTGTCCCCTTAATTCTTCTATCCCTACCTTATGTCACACCCTCCCTAAAGAACTACAGATTTACTTTCTGGTATTATAAAGTCAACTGCATTTTACAGAATTTTATATAAATGGAATTATATACCCTTCAGTCTTGCATGTTTGGCTTCTTTCATTCAGCACACTTTATTAACATTTAACCATATTGTTGCATGTATCAACAGTTGATTCCTTTTTGTTAGGGGATAGCATTACATAATATGGTTGTAGAACTATGATTGACTGATAAAGTTACCTGTAAATGGGTATATGTCTTGTTTCCTGTTTATTTTATTTTGCTATTACAGTAAAGACATTTTGAACATCTATGTTTTGTTTTGTTTT
>NW_006341805.1:0-431 GCF_000327345.1 Myotis davidii
CTGATCACATCACCTTCACACTTAAAATTTCCAATGGAGGCTGCACGCCTAGATATTTTCTCCAAAGTCAACCCATCCTTTGCATATCAAAACAAGTACAATCTTATCCATTCAAATTTTTTTGACAGTTCCAACGCATACTGATTTTCCTCTTTTCTGGATTTATTTTATTTCCTAATAAATATCACAGTATAGCATCTTTGTACTTTGCATGTATTCTCTCAACTAATCCCCTAAAACAACTTGAAAAGGCAGAAATATATTAGCCATATTCAATGAATGGTCCTAGATATTTAGTAATTTGCTTACATTTATACAATTATTCCCAGTAGTTATGCCACAAAGAGCTACATTTTAAAACTGTATAACCAAACTCTATGCTGTTTAAATACAGCACACTGTAATTTCTGTTCTCCTTAACACGCACGCGC
>NW_006341806.1:0-429 GCF_000327345.1 Myotis davidii
CTTTGTATTCATGTGTCTTTGTTTCTTTCCTACCCTAGTGGTCATTCAGCTTCTATCTCCTTTGCAGGCTGCTCTCTCTGTGTAACTTTACCCTAGGACTCTTCCTCTACTCTAAACATAATCTCTACAGGGGTAATCAGCCAGTACATGTTTTTGAATACCAACTGCAGGATGATGCCTCCCTATTTTATATCTTTAGCTCTGTTGTCTCCCTTAATATCCAGACTCATATATTCAACTTCCAACTTGACATTGCTATGTAAATGTCTACTAATTTATTCATCATTTCAATATCCTATACAGCAAGACTTGCTGAATCTACCTCTAAATCATATTTAAAATCCAAAAGATTGGGCTAGCTTGGTGATAGTTTCCGGAGGACATGAATAGACTTCTAAATGGTCTCATTGGTTCCATTCTTATAGTGTC
>NW_006341807.1:0-429 GCF_000327345.1 Myotis davidii
GAAGACCTCCCATTAGCATTTCCTTGTAATGGCCTTCTGGTGATAAGCTCTTTTCATTTTTGTTTGTAAGTCTTCAGCTTTACTGAGATGAAGCTCCCTGGAGACTGGGTTGGAGTCAGAAGCACTGGCTGACTTCCAGTTTCTCTGTATTTCTAGGATGTCTTCTGTGGGGTCCCCTCGCCATGCGCAGGGTGGGTTACCAGGGCACCCTGGATTGCAAGTGTTTTAACCTTCCTCTTCCCTGGACTGAGTCAACGCTCAGCTCAGCCTCTCACTCATTCTGAGGGCACAAAGGCCTCCAAATGCTGTGCTAAGCCTTCATCTTCTTCTGCCCTGGTACTTTTCTGCTGTTAATCAACATGAGGCAAATGTTGTTTAATCTGGATTTCTATGCATGGAGAGAGAGAGAGGGAGGGAGGGAGAGAGAGA
>NW_006341808.1:0-429 GCF_000327345.1 Myotis davidii
TAAATTACAAGGACACAAGGGGAAGGAGGAGAAAAAATAAATTTCAATATAAGGATGTTATTTAGATAGTGATTTAAATAAAGTTTAAGAAAAACTTGGAGAAAAATCAGGGAAATTTAACATTGAGTGGAAATTTGATAGTAAAAAATTTTTGTCAGTTTTGATGGTAATGCTGTTGGAGGATTTGGGGACATGCTAAACTATTTATGGTTGAACATTATGATGTCTGAGATTTGCCTCAAAATCATCTGTCACAGGAGAAATTGTGGGTGGGAGTAAAGAAGAAACAATGGCCAAGCATTGATCACAGTTGAAGCTGGATAATGTTAACATTGGAGATTAATGATACCATTCATTCTAATTTTACATATGCTAACAATTTTCCATAAAATAACATTTATAAAAATAAACAGTGGATGGATACTTGAA
>NW_006341809.1:0-429 GCF_000327345.1 Myotis davidii
AAACTTCCATGATTGGCATACACACAACATATTATCACACATCATTGCTAGGAGAAGCGAACACTGATCTTGACTTCACTGGGAGAGGATGCTAGAAGCTCTGGGTTTGAAACTCCCCGAAATCAGCCTCTTCCCTTGTCTGATTTTAATCTGTTCCCTTTTGTTTTAATAAACCATAACTGTGAGTATAACAGTTTTCAGAGTTCTGTTAGTACTTCTGGTGAATTATCAGCCCTAAAGGTGGCTTGGAGAGACCTCTCAACTTGCAATTGGTATAAGAAGTGAGAAGAGATTTGTGAATTACTCCCTAACTTTGCACCACTGAAGAGAGATGCAGAGGGAAGCACTGATTGGTGCTGCTGACAACCTCTACATAACTCCTCCTTTCATTTTAGCGTATATTAGCTGTTTGGGCTAGAGGAATCAGCT
>NW_006341810.1:0-429 GCF_000327345.1 Myotis davidii
TTTAGTTGTAATTTTGATGCGGTTGTGGGAGGTGGTGAATACAGGCGTTTACCTAAGCCGCCATCTTCCCCGTCTCTACCTTTCCTTAGAGCCAACCTATGTGCCTGCCATTTGCCAGTTTGCTCTTAGATCCAATTCCCATCCTTCCCTTGCTCTGCTCTCTATCATGGGAAATTATATTTTCAGGTATGTTGGGTCAGTGGGAGGAACTGGTAGAAAATTTCTGGGTAGGAGAAGATAAGTCAAGTATTTCTCCTCTTGCCCTGTCCTGGGTGAGGCTCCTCTCCCATGAGACAGCTTTCTTCATGATGCCCAGATTCTGTATGATGGCCCCTACCTGGTCCTAACTATTCTAAAGCCATATGATCCTGGGCTCTGATGATGCCATTTCCTTACACAATTCCTCCTGCCCCAGTGTAGAAGTGGATT
>NW_006341811.1:0-429 GCF_000327345.1 Myotis davidii
AAGCACTGGTCCCCCGCTGCCCGCTTTAACCACGGAGACAAAGAGCAGAGGAAAGATTCCCGGCCAGTGGCTCTTCCTGAGCCCTGAGCAGGTGCCCCCACCGGGTCGTCTCAGACAAGGGATGGGAGACCAAGGGAAGGAGAGAATGAAAGTGCCAAGTGCCTGGGGCTGGCACCTCTCACCACCAAAACAAACAAGTCTGGGTGTTAGGTGGGGGGCTGTAGCAACAATCTAATTTTTTAATATGTCTAGTGAGGCCTAGTGCCAGTCTGTGCTGGTGTGAGAGAGGGGACAGAAAAGTATGGAAAGCTGATAGATACTAACTCAGTGAAAGCATGTGGGCTGGCCCAGAAACACAATCCCCTCCCCCATCCAACATGCCTTACTTCTTTGCTTATTACAATTACACACACACACACACACACACAC
>NW_006341812.1:0-429 GCF_000327345.1 Myotis davidii
TTAAATTAATTAAAAACCTAGTTATATAATTTATGAGAAAATTGAAGCTCAGAAGTTGACCCTAACCAGTTATTTGGTGGAATTGAACTTCAAATCAACAAGGACTTCCCCTTCTATATATGCTGTTTCCCCTCAGTACAGAATAGTACATAACGGTTCAAAACTATCTAAATCTCTAAAAAGCAGTATAAAATGAAAAGCACTTTTAATAAATAATTGTCATGACCCTAAGAAATTGTCTATAAGGAGCTTACTAAAATGACAACTTCATTTAATCATGCATTTAAAAAAAACTACTTCAAATGGTGCTAGCTACTAAGTGAAACCAATTCAGTCTTAACATGTTCTAAAGTTAATTTTAAGCAAAAACAATGTCAGTGATGATAAATGCATCTTATTTATTTAGATGTTTAAGCTCTCGCACTAAAT
>NW_006341813.1:0-429 GCF_000327345.1 Myotis davidii
CAATCTTTTTATGTTCTCTTAAGTTTTGCAACTATTTTTTCCATAAAGGATCTCTTTTTTTGTTCATGTTATTTATTATAAGCCACCTGGGATTTCACTATCTTTTATGGTCTTTAAAGTTTTGACAAAATAAATAAGGAAAAGGAAAAAAACTAAACTTGCTTTCATATAAATCCTATACATATTTTCATTTTTAGACAAACTTGCATTATATATACAGTTTGACTCAGTGTTTAAAATTTTGAACTTCAAGGTCATATTTGGTATCTTTTTTATTTATTCCTCATCTGCTATAAAGTATTATTTCAGAGAAATGTCTATGGCCTGATGCTTTTTTCTCTTTTTCTTTGCATGTATCTTTATTGAGAAGATTCTTTAGTCCAATTCAGCTCCATCATTCTGTGTTTTTGTTTTTTTGTGTTTTTTTTT
>NW_006341814.1:0-429 GCF_000327345.1 Myotis davidii
AATTTTAGTTTGATTCCATGTGGGGCCTCGTCTGGTTCATCTCACACAAACTTTAACTAAAATATAAGTACCCACTATGCATGCACCCCTCTGAGGATTTTATATCCAATACCTTATGGATCCTCACAGTAAATGAAAATGTCACTTTTGCCATTCCCATTGCAAAGATGGGGAAGTTGAGGTTCAGAGAGGTCCAGCAGCCAGACCAAGAATATAATGCTAGGGGTGAGTGGGGCAGGAATTCAAGTTCAGGGAGACAGACTGCAGATCTGTGCCCCACACCTTGTGCAGGAACCAGTTCCCAGGCAGTGAAACTCTAAAGCCAGCCCCAGCGGGCCGAAACTCAACCGCAGAGAGCTGGCTCTCAGCCCCCTTGCTGGCTCCCTTCTTTGGTCTCAGCCCCACCCTGCCACCCCCATTTCCTTTCCC
>NW_006341815.1:0-429 GCF_000327345.1 Myotis davidii
GGGAGCTGACAGCACCTGGAGGCAGCCTCCGGACCTGGAGTTTCTCCTCGTGGCTCCTCCCACAGCTTCTACCGCTGCTTTAAGCGTCAGTTTCTGTGTCTGAAACCCTGGCCGCACACTGAGCATCTCAGGGGGATGTGAGGATAGACTGAGGAAGGTGTATGTGAAGTGGACAACAGTGTGCCTGGTGGATAGGAAGGGGCTGATGAAGGTTAGCTGTCCTCACCCGCATCACCCTCAGGTCCTTAACGGGAACCCGCGGTTTGGGGGCTGCCCTGACCTTTGACATGCCCGGGCCTGGCTGTCAATCCAGCCCAGGGAAGGGGCTGTTTTTGCGTCCTCATGGGGGCGCTGGTGACCTCCGCCCCTCACCCCTGCACTCTCCCCCGCACCCCAACCCCAGCGCGGCTGTGCGGGGAGCCTGTGACC
>NW_006341816.1:0-429 GCF_000327345.1 Myotis davidii
AATACCCCAAGTCCTTTCTTCTTAGTCTTTTTTCTACATAGACCTTTAATAATTAGTTCTTTCTGCGTGGCCTAAAACTTCCCAATAAAAAAACTCCTATCTATGCAAATTGTAGCACTTCCAAACGTTGATAATGAGACCCAAACTCCATCTAGCTGAGGAACATCCTACCACTTCTAGTTCAGTGGAAATTGCCTCCAACATCTCAATCCCCTGGTGTATAGGAATCAAAAGGCATCCTCAAGATTTCTGCAAATTCTCAGATACATTCATTCTCCTAATCTCTTCCATTTCTGGGCTCTTGTAACTTCTGGCTGAACCATGTGGACTATAGCCTGAAATTCATTCTTTCTTTCAGTGCTCACAACCGCTAAGCAATCCCTTGCATGGTATTCCTGAGTATTATTACACTTTACCAACCATTTTCTC
>NW_006341817.1:0-429 GCF_000327345.1 Myotis davidii
CTTTCCTCTCTGAAATCAATAAAAATATAGTAAGAAAAAAAAGGATTGTATGACTTAATAAAATTCACATATTTCAGGTGTACACTTTGATGAGTTTTATACATAACTGGCACTCTAATCATGATCTAGAATATTCCTAGCAGCTGCCCTCATGCTCCCACACAATCTCTAATACCCTAGACTAGCTTTGTTGGATTTTGATCTTCATATGAATCAATGATCCCTTTCTGAGGGCGATTTTTTTCTCCCAGAGGACATTTATCAATATCCGGAAACATTTTTTGTTGTCACAATGGTGCAGGATGTGGGGGTGCTATTGGCACCTGGTAGGTGGAGACCAGAAATGCTACTAAACGTCCTACAAAGCACAGGACAATACCCCACGCCAAAATGGCTCAAAATGTCAATAGTGCCAAGGTTGAGAAACCC
>NW_006341818.1:0-429 GCF_000327345.1 Myotis davidii
CCACTGAGCCAAACCAGTTAGGGCCAAAATGAATTTCTTACTATGCGTTATGGTCAAAAATTTTGAGAAAAGCTTCCCTCCAGAACCTGTGCCCACGGATCTCTCCAGGCTCATTTCATGCCACTCTTCCCTGGTCCTGATGCTTTGTCACACGGGCCTTCTGTGGGTTCTTTTATAACTGCCAGACTTTTGCTTTGTGGGGCCTTAGCCCATGCAATGCCCTGCCGGCGTTGTTCCTCCTACCAGGTCTCCCATAGGTGGCTTCTTTCGTGTTTTGGGTCTCAAGTTAAAAGTCTCCAACTCAGAGGGGACTTCTGCGACCACCCTATTTAATTAGCTCCCCATTGTTATTTTCTCCTCAATATCCCATTTCCTTCAAAACACAAGTCACAATGCTTAACACAATATTTTAAAAAGATGGTTAAGGCC
>NW_006341819.1:0-429 GCF_000327345.1 Myotis davidii
GGGCTGTGTTAGTGCAGTAGTTTTATGTAAATCAGACAGGCAATCTGGAAATGTCCGAATTCATGGTCATGTTTGAAACCTGGGACTTCCATTCACTTAGAGAGTTTCTGTACACAGAACAGTGAGAAAGTGAGAATCTGTTTCTACCAGATTCGTGAACTCAAGCTATTAAACCAGTGAGAAGGAGAAACACATTTATATAGAAAAAATGAAGGCTAAGAACATAAAATAACTTTATGGAGATAGAAAATAAAATGATAAATCATGCTACATAACAACTATATGAAATTATGATTATATTAGTAAGTTTTCAGGTAAATTACAAATCATCCCTGAAGCCAAACACAATGCCCATGTATTTTTAATATTGTATTATCTATTTGTTTGTTTACTTATTATATATATTTTTTGTTAATCCTCACCTGAGGA
>NW_006341820.1:0-429 GCF_000327345.1 Myotis davidii
ATTCCCCTTTTCCTTCTCTACCTTCAACACTCACCCCCATTCCTCTGACAATCACTATATTGCTGTCTGTGTTGATAAGTCTTTCTATTTTTCCCTTACTGAATCGCTTCACCCTTCTCACCTAGTCCCCAAATCATTCCCCTCTTATAGTTGTCAGTCTCTTTATCCATGGATCTATCTCCACCTCTTCTTCTTTTCTCACATTTTTAAAGCTACTCTTTCTAAGAGTTCAATGAATTTGTTATATAGTGTTTTCAGAGCATTGTCTTTGCATATGCAGTAAGAAAATATCTTGATATATTAATTTCAGTTATTTTTTCCACACTTTTTGTGTATGTCACCCACTCATATTCAACCCATCCACGTTACAAAGTGATCATTTGTAGCAGAGAAAAAAATATTTTTAAGAAAGCAGTCAATATCATCTGT
>NW_006341821.1:0-429 GCF_000327345.1 Myotis davidii
GGGTGCAGTGCTCTGACCAGGCGGGTGGGCCATTCTGGCCACATGCAGTGAGGACAGGAACGGGTGGTCCCCAGGGCAAAACGCCTGGCGGAGCAGCGAGGGTGTGCATAGGAGGGAGCTGTCGGCCTTTGTGCCTGGATGAGGGGCCGTGAGGAAAGAGCCAGCACCTCGGCCCATGCCTGGAGGTCCAGCTAACCTGGACTTCAGTGCCCGGCTCCTGCAAGCAGGGGCGGGTGGTGGTGTGATGCCTGGGGAGGGCAGGGCCAGACAGGTGCACGGGGACGTGGAGGATGGGGAGTCCCGGGGGTGCTGCCCTTCCCAGACAAGCAGGGGACTGTGCCAAGACTCGGGCTGCCAGGGAGTCCCTCCAGCCACCACCACGGGCCAGTCCGGCCGCCCAGCCACAGCACTCCCTTTGCCCGGCCTAGG
>NW_006341822.1:0-429 GCF_000327345.1 Myotis davidii
TTTTTTTAGTAAACACATTAATTTGGTTTGGATTACAAAGCTTCTTTCCATTCTATTACACTGTTTGTATCACTATTAAATTCATTCATTAATCATTCATTTGCAAAAGGTGAATATCTATTATGTATCAATTACTCTGATTCCATAGCAGTAAGTGAAAAACAATCCTGAATGGAGTTTACTTGTCAAGTAAATTAAAATATATTTTTATGTTTTTTGTAAATTATTTTTCTACCCTAACAACATCAATTTTTTTTGTTTAAAATAAATTTACAGATCTCAGTGATAAGGTATAACCTCCTTGTCATGAAATTTGCTGGGAACTTTACATGCCTTCTTTAATTTAATCCTCCCCAAATCTATGGAACATGTAATATTATAATCCCCATTCAATAGATGAAAAGGAGAGGCAGAAAAATCTTTTCCCAT
>NW_006341823.1:0-429 GCF_000327345.1 Myotis davidii
ATGTTATTTGCTAATTTTTTCATATATTCAAATCTCTTATGATGAGCTAGTATATAAGCTACTTAGAGGTAGAGGTCATTTTTTAGATATCTGTGCTCTCCAGAACACCTGGCATAAGGATGGACCTGTGCAGTGAGCACTCAATAAATTTTCATTTACTGACTGCCTCGGGAACCTAGTTAAAACAACAAACAACACCAGCTTGTTCTTGGGACAACATACACTCAACCAAATCTCCATATGCCTCTATATCCTCAAATTCTGTATTATCATTTTACTACTTACTATGCCTACTTAGATGCCAACATGTCCCGCCAGGATTGGAAGTAATGTGTGATCATTCATTTCCCAAATAACAACACTAAAGCACTAGAAGATTATCAAGAGAAGAACTCATAGGTTAATTTTTTACTACTTGAAGAAAGAAGA
>NW_006341824.1:0-429 GCF_000327345.1 Myotis davidii
TGCAGCCAAGGTTGAGAACCACTGATGTAGAGGTTCTGACCAATTCACTATTAATCAGGGAATTAAGAGCAGACTTGAGTAGGTTTCTTACAATTAGGACCGTTAACTTATATAATCATAAAACAAGGAACAGGAATGTGAAGTTTGGAGGCAAATCCAGATATAAGAGAACACTATAAATTTATTACATTTAAGTATTCTACATGATATCAAATATGTGGGCATTTTTGGCAATAATAAAATAATAGCATTGGTTAGGTAAGATAGATGAGCTGTTTGTTTTGTTCATTTATACAGTGAACTAATGGAAATGTGAATTCATAATCTCATTGGTGATTTATTATAAACTTTAAAAAGCTGTTGAAAACTGCCTCTGTGGATAGGGAGAGTCTTATATGAAAACTAGTGGCCTGGTGCACAGATTCATGC
>NW_006341825.1:0-429 GCF_000327345.1 Myotis davidii
TTAAATTGCTTGCCATTCTGAGTAGCATGATGAGTCCTGCTCGGTCCCATCCGGGACGTAAATCACGTTTCCATGTTGTATGTACTCCCTGCCTGTTAGTCACTTAGAAGACGCCTTGGTTATCAGATTGACTGTTGTGGTGTTTCGGTGCTTGTGTTCAAGAACCCTTATTTTACTTAATGACTGCGCCAAAACATAGGAATAGTGATACAGGCAATTTGATTATGCCAAAGAGAAGCTGTAAGTGCTTGTTACCTATTGTCTGAAAGTCAATAGTGGCCTAACGCTAGGTCAAGTAATTAGCCTAACATTAGTGTCACCTTGTCATAAGAAGAAGGAGTACAGTGCAATAATACACGTATTTTGAGACCACATTTGTCATTTATTTCAGAATATTGTTATAATTGTTCTATTTTATGATTAGTTATT
>NW_006341826.1:0-429 GCF_000327345.1 Myotis davidii
CCAGATACAAAGAGAAACACGCAGGCATTTCATTGAAAAGGAACAAACACACGTTTTCCGTAGAAACCCTATCTGCCGCACTTGGTCATCAGGGCTAGAAACTGGGAGAAGCGCTTTGCATCGTTGGTGTACAGCTTCACAAGTTGGTTTTTATGATGCGCTCTGGAAGTGTTGGGACAGTGGTGACTACTTCTTCACAGACTTCATGATTGGGAAGGATTCGCTTTAAGAACAATTGGCTTCTCAAGGGTTTGGACCCAGTCCAGCTGCTTTCCTGTGACCTTGGGCTGTTCGAATTGAGAACCTTGTCTGTGTGTAGCCACCTTACTAACTAAGGTGGCTTGGTTGCCTCCTTGAGCACTAACCTCAAAGGTCAAGCTACATAGCCGTTGAAAACTGGTAAGGCAGTGGTTCTCAACCTTCCTAATG
>NW_006341827.1:0-429 GCF_000327345.1 Myotis davidii
CTGATCCCATTGAAGGCAAAACAGGGGGCAAAGAGTTCAGTGATAATGGGGAGGCTGAGGATGTAGTGGTTGGCCACCTTTGTCTTGGTGTTGTTTTCTTGGAGTGAAATACACAACCACTTGCAATTTGAGACTAAAGGTGAATCAGGTCCAATCCCCCTATTCTGAGGTCCCAGTGGAAACACCTTGATGAATAGGGTAGGTCTGATCCAAAGAGGCATGAGCACTGACCTCAGCTCTTGTGGACAGTGTTGCTCAGCACGATCAGTGGGCTTCTCCATCAGCAGAAGAGAACAGCTGAAGTTTCTAATTTTTTCTTTGGTTGTCAAATATTTATACAGACACACACATCCTCAAATCATGTGGAACTATGCATGAGATGTATAGGCCAAGATTAGGGTTAGATGAATCTGAATTAGAAGGAATGAT
>NW_006341828.1:0-429 GCF_000327345.1 Myotis davidii
CAGTAAGAACACACTAAGATAAGATGAGATTTTAAAAAGACTTACCTGATCAGGTAGTATAACAAGCAAAGAAATAACATAGGCTATACCCCTAATTCTTATTCTTATAGCTTATTAATGGCTTCCTTCCTCTTTGAATTATTTTTTTTTTCTTTTATGACCTATTCAGCTGTTTGGAATTTTAGGAAAAAACACCCATCTGTTACTTTTTGAGTATTCTGAGTTCCTGGTAGTCCTGGTGGAGTAACGGTAATTTTCCTTAAGCTTTAACAAAGGGTTTATGACCACAGAATTCATGCTGGATTATGTTCATTCTCTCCCCTCTCTATCTCATTGTGGCATCATCTGCCTTTGATACACAGGTATATTAGCAGCTTGGGCTGCCAAACAGAATACCTCAGGAGGCCCCACATCAAGATGCCCTCAGGG
>NW_006341829.1:0-429 GCF_000327345.1 Myotis davidii
AACCAACAACACGATACAGAGTACTGTACGGATCTTTTCATTTTCTGTAGGCAGAAGTGCACCAATTTGTCCTGATTAAAATCCATTTCTAAATTCCCCAAGTGTAGAATGCACTGCAGCAAATGGTGTGCAATAAACATGCAGAGCCTGGTAGATAAGGGATCGCCCAGAAAGCTATGTTCTGAATCCAAATTCAAACGGGAAGGCCAAGTCATTAATTTGTGTTTAGAGAGACAATAAGGCATTGGACAGTGTCATTCCTTAATTTGTATTCACAGAAAGAATACGCTGTTGGGCAGTGTTATTTGTTAAGAAATTCTGTCCTTTGAAATGCAGTATTCATCTTGAATATATTTGTTGACTTGAGCATAGATCTTAATTTCTGCATAGAATGAACTTTTGAATAATACATACATTCATATTTTTACT
>NW_006341830.1:0-430 GCF_000327345.1 Myotis davidii
TAAAATCAGAGAGCCAGGCAGAGGCTGAGAAGAAAAGTGAAGCTCAAGCTTGTGCTCTTATTCGCTGCAGTGATGCTCTGGCTTTAGCACGTAGCCCAGCAACACTTCCTAAAACACACTTGCTGGAACCTATGCTGAATTTGTGATTCACTAAAGCTGGGTCCAAGAATTTGCATTTCTCACAAGGCCCCAGGTGATGCTGATGTTCCTGGTCCAGATTCCACATATGAGAACCGCTGTACTATGCTATACTGTCTTTTCCACATGAGGGATTAGTGCAGCAGATGGGAATGTTGATGGGTGCGGGTTTTTGGGGTTATGTTTGTTTTTTGAGAAAGTCCATGTGTATAGATACCTTCTAGTTGCAAATGATAGAACACCCAACTGAAACTGACTTAAGCGAAAGATATATTTGTAAGCTCATCTATTG
>NW_006341831.1:0-429 GCF_000327345.1 Myotis davidii
TTTTTTTTTTATTTCTAGTAGCTTCCAAACCCACAGATCTTTAATTTGTCAAAAACATAAGCAATGTTTCTGGAATTTAACATATCTATGTTTAAGGGAGTTGCCCATCTGCTGAGGGATTAGGCCCAGAAATTAACACTTGACCAATTACTTCCCCTTCAAAACATGCTATGTCATTATTCCCTTCCAGATCATATGCGTTCATTTGTTCTCTTTGTGTCTGTCAGAATCAAGGCTTTATTAGCTTACTTCCCCAGTCCCAAACAATGAAGGCAAGAAAGGACATGGAGAATCCCTTGCTCTTATGGTGACATGACATGGCACCATAGTATGCATACATCCTGACCCTAGTAATTTCTGCTGTTTCTTTCTCTAAGGAAAAATTTTATCCCTTGCTAAAGCCAGATATGTGTGTTTTGTTTTTTTTTT
>NW_006341832.1:0-430 GCF_000327345.1 Myotis davidii
TTTTCTGATTGACCTCAGTTTGAATTTCCACATCCTGCCTTTCTCTCCCCTTATGCCCTTTTATGTGATGGCTCATTCGGATGAGTAGCCTGGCCTCTAAGCAGTTCACCAGGTCTGATAACTGCGCACAGGCTGCAGTACCCGTCATCGCTCACGGTGTAAAATGGGGTGGCAACGCTGCTATTGTTCGAATGAAAGTTTCCCTACTGATTGTGTGCATTGTTCTAGCCTATACTGGGAGCTTCATAGTCTAGATTCAAACATGTGACCCATGAATTGAAAAGTCCTTCAGAGAATCTCATATCCTCCCTGAAGGCTTTCCCCTTCTTCCCACCATGTGGGAATACAAGACAACCATTCTCAGAGAGAATCACTGATCCGATGCTTCCTGCATGCCTCCCTGATCAGCTGCCTCCTGCACGCCCCCTAC
>NW_006341833.1:0-430 GCF_000327345.1 Myotis davidii
AGCTGATGGCTGGGTGTCTTCGCCGTAGTGATTCCTGGATCACTACAAACTTTGTATGTCATCATCTTTTGGGGCTTTCCTGATCAAACTATCATTTTGTACAGAGTAATGTCAAGGTTTGGTAGTCATGGACATTCAGAAGGTACTAACTGGTATGCATATTAGGCTCTTGACCACCTGTACCTAATGAACCATTACAATTTGCAACCTAACCTCGGGTGCAAAAGATAAACCTGAGCTTTTAAAATAAAAGTTAGCCACACAGGTTTTCTAGAGAGAAAATGTAGGACCTACCGACTGATATCTCAGAGATAAATCCAACTGCTTGCTGAGTAGGCAGGTCTCCATTGTGTTTCCTTGGCGTTTGCCTCACATGTTTCATCTAAAGTGCAGACCAGTGTTAATAGCATAATATTGATCTCAATTTTTT
>NW_006341834.1:0-430 GCF_000327345.1 Myotis davidii
CAACCTAATGAAACCATCACCAAAATAAAATGTGCCCATATAAAACGATAGCCATGCAGTATATTATTTTCAAATTCCATGCTATGCCAAAGTCTCATGTTATTCAATATTGCATTTTCAAAAGGACAATCTCTAAGTGCAAGTATATTTAGTGACATCATATGTTACCTGTTAAAATGCATTCACGTTGAGAGCAAGTACATCCTTCCTGGGATTATCAAACCATTAGGAGCTGCCTTTTCTGCAGGCAGAACAAAAGGGGATGATTAGATCTGATAGCACCTTCAAAGATTCGCTGTTGTGATTTTTACTGTGTTTCTCAGCCACGTCCTTTGCCAGTATTTTAGCATTAAAGCTGAAGCATGGTAAACTGGGACTCCATTCGCTGGGGTACCACTGAAAAAATGCTCATCAACCCCCCCCCCCCCCC
>NW_006341835.1:0-430 GCF_000327345.1 Myotis davidii
TTCTACCGCAAGGAGATCGAGGTGGACTCGTCGCCGTCGGTGCTGGAGATCCTGGACACGGCGGGCACGGAGCAGTTCGCGTCCATGCGGGACCTGTACATCAAGAACGGCCAGGGCTTCATCCTCGTCTACAGCCTCGTCAACCAGCAGAGCTTCCAGGACATCAAGCCCATGCGGGACCAGATCATCCGCGTGAAGCGGTACGAGCGCGTGCCCATGATCCTGGTGGGGAATAAGGTGGACCTGGAGGGCGAGCGCGAGGTCTCCTTCGGCGAAGGCAAGGCCCTGGCCGACGAGTGGAGCTGCCCCTTCATGGAGACGTCGGCCAAAAACAAAGCCTCGGTGGACGAGCTGTTCGCCGAGATCGTGCGGCAGATGAACTACGCGGCGCAGCCCAACGGGGAGGAGGGCTGCTGCTCGGCCTGCGTGA
>NW_006341836.1:0-430 GCF_000327345.1 Myotis davidii
CTCCTACCCTCTCATTTTACAGATGGAGAGAAGGTGCAGAGAACAGCGAGGCGACTTGCCCAGTGTGGTCATGCCAGGACTAGAACCTGCTTCTTGCCAACTCCCTTCTGTGCTTATAGCACAAGACCAGGCAAGTGGCCACTTGGGAGGTGGGTGTGAAATGAACATTCTTTCTGCTGGTGCTTTCTGAGAGTTTCTCTGATTCTTGGAGCTCTAGTCTCTCTGGCCTTCTGTGTACTCCCTCCCAGGGGCCATGAGGACCCATGGGTTGCTGGGAATGCACTAGGTATTCTTATCCACAAGCCTCTTAGCTGAAGTCTAGTTTGAGTCTGGATCCCCCTTTGACAGGGCAGTCCGCAGAAAAAGGTCTGATGGGGTTCAGTGGGTCGTGGGTGGAAAGGAGATCAACAGCAGGCAGAGGGTATGTTGT
>NW_006341837.1:0-430 GCF_000327345.1 Myotis davidii
TCTTGTTCCTGTGGCACCCCAAGAAGCCCACTTCCACCCACAACAAGTGGTGAAGCAGAGGACTCCCCAGCGACAACAGCTGAGCTAAACTTTTTTGCTGTGATGCAACTGCCGTTTTGTCAAGACGAAAAAGAAAAGCAAGAGTTTGCTAAAAGTCTGCTCTCAGGTAGAAAATATTCTAAATGAATACTTTCTCTCTTCTTACTAGTTCAATTTGCAGTTTTCATGTTCGTTAGATTTCCTCATAGCTTTTCACTTTCTGTTGAAGCTGGATGACAGAAGGCATCCATCTGGAACCAGTACAGATGAGTGGAACCAAACCTTATAAGAAAGGCAAGACGCTCAGACTTGCTTAGTTCTCCCTAAATCTCTCAAAAGGAGCGAAGTACACTTGGGCAGGTGTTCCACCATCTTTTCTCTTTCCAGTGAC
>NW_006341838.1:0-429 GCF_000327345.1 Myotis davidii
AAAAAATCAAGAAAATATATTTTTTAAAAAAGTTATACCCTACAACTCATCTCTGTCCACCCCACTACTAAGCTGAGAGCACCTAATCCAGTTTCAAGAGATGGAGACAGGCTTTTTAGAGGTAGTCATATCTACATCTAGTCCTGAAAGGGTGAGTAGGATTTAGCTTGGTGACTCCATCTTCATTTTGCTTGTACTAAGGTATCTAATATCTCATCTATTTTGGGTTCTACTTCCTCCTCGTCTCTGCTCTTTAACCCTATAGCCTAGTACTTTCTATTAATTCAAACCATCATCTTTCTTTGGTCACAGACAACTGACATTGTAAGCCATCATGATAATCATAATTTTAAGAGTTACTTTTCTTCAGTAGCCATCAGTATAAGCCTACATTGAAATGGTTTGGTTGTATCTAAATTATTCAAGGAG
>NW_006341839.1:0-430 GCF_000327345.1 Myotis davidii
ATTTTACCACAATTAAAATCAAACCAAACCAAACAAATAAGAAACACTTGTACTTCTTTGAGGTGATTTTAAAAAAGTAAATGTTCTAAATGCTCTAATTAAAAGGCAGAGATTGTCAAATTGGATGAAAAAGTAAAACAAGTTATATGTGCTTATAAAATATAAGGGCTAACAGTTCCACATATTTCCATTGTGAAATAACATTCATTTTCATGAGTCCAAGTGATTCAGCACCTGTACAACAGCTCGCATGACATGGTCCAGGTTGAGCCTCACAGTCAGCCAACCTGAAAGGAGACCCCATTCATGAATGGGAAAACAATGGAGACCAATTGCTATAGGAGAGCCCAAATAACCCACAAAGGGGTACACTTGTAGAACGTCCAGCTTAGGAGTTCAAGGAGACTGCACCACTTGATCCCACAGGGCA
>NW_006341840.1:0-430 GCF_000327345.1 Myotis davidii
CTGAGGAGAAAAGAATTCATATACAAATGCGTCAGCCCCATAGCCTATAATATCATCTCCATCTGAATCAACACTTCTTGCCTCCCAGCAATAAATGCCCATATCAGCCAGGACACCAATTATGTTCACCTTCCCTAAGCCAGAATGAACATCTGGGTTCCATGATCTGAAGAGGGAGCTCAAACTTGGACACTTTGTAAATAGAAAGGGCAGCTCATTTCACTACAAGAGGTAGCCCTGAATAGACCAAAGGGACTGCCAGGGCTGGAGGGCCCCTAGGAGGCCCGAACATTAAAGAATTGACAAGTTGGAAAACGGAAAAGAAGGACAGAAGAGATGAAGAAATTGTCAAGTTAGAAACGAGAGGAGAGCATATAAGGAGTAAGAGTGGCTGAAATGTTCTAAGTCAGTGGTCGGCAAACTCATTAGT
>NW_006341841.1:0-430 GCF_000327345.1 Myotis davidii
ATCCACTGAGCCAAACCAGTGAGGGCCATTTTGGTGATTTTAATATGTGCATCTTCTTTCCAAGTCTATTTTTTTATATTCATGCTTAAAATACTGTATTATTAAAATATTAAAATGACATGTTCAGATTTGAAGTTTAGTAATAATAACTCATTTAATGAGTATATACTTTGGTACCTAGAAAAATTTTTTTCAAATGTTTTATTGCTACTGTACAGTTTTAAAGAGATATCTTAACCCAAGAGTCTTCATTACACTTTGGAAATGTTTTCTCTGCGACCGTTTGAAAACGGCTGTGGTCATGCTGACTGTAGCTTGCACTTCTGCAGGGGAGCGTGAACATCAATTGTCAGTATTTTGCCTAATTTCCTTCATTTTCAGGAGTGATTGAAAGCTCTGGTATGGAAAAGAGAATGACATTAACATTTAA
>NW_006341842.1:0-430 GCF_000327345.1 Myotis davidii
TAATAAGCTCTTGTGCTTTAGGAGGACATATAAGATAGAAACAAAAACTGGGGAGAAGAAAGTTAAGGAATGTGATCTGGAAACAACGTCTACGTCTACACATTATAGCCAGTCATTATTTGTTTAATAAATAAATCCATAAAGAAATGCTATCTGCAGACTCTTAATTCTTGTGATCAAGATACGGAGAAGAGAGCATTATATATGAGTTAAATTCTGATGAACCTGAAACATAAATTATTTGAAAACTGGAAATAGCAATGATGAGTAAAATTATTATTTACCCATCAGCAGTATGTTTATATACAATGAAATGAGGTTAAACTTTAGCAATTATTTGATTAATCTGAAGCATGCAAACAGATTAATCAAAACATTCCATTCTATAAAGGAGCTTTTGAACTGAAAGCAAAAGCCAGAGAAAGGCACA
>NW_006341843.1:0-430 GCF_000327345.1 Myotis davidii
ATAGCTGGCTTTTTATATATATAGATGTACTGAGGAATCTGAAAGTCTAAATGTAGTTATTGAAGTTGTTCACCAAATATTTCTGACTCCTTCCCTAACAGGCACATTCCAGTCCCTCTGCAGTTGGGTAGGACCCTGTGATCAATTCTGGCCAATGAGCTGGGTATCGTGGTAAACGACGTTTAATGCTGATTCAAGACCCTCCACAGCACCCTTTCCGTTCTGGCGCAGGGTGCTGTGGGCCTAGGTGCCCAGGCAATTACAATAAGCTGAGTCCACTGCTGCCCCACAGTGGATGTGACACAGAAGCAAGATTTAAATGTTTGTTTTAAGCTGCTGGGATGGAAGGGGGAGGGTATTACGAACAAGTCTAAAGATGGAGGAAAAACATCCTTGCTAATAGAATAACTAATCATGTTTTATTTTCTTT
>NW_006341844.1:0-430 GCF_000327345.1 Myotis davidii
TCATCACAAGAAAAAATTGTAACTATGTGAGGTGATGGATGTGCACTAAATTTACTGTGGCAATTATTCCACTTGTATATACATCAAATCATGCCATGTGCCCTACAGTAATGGATTGTTATACATCAATTACATCTCAATAAAACTGGGAGTGGGGCACAAATTGAGGTATGATTTGGCAGAGAACAATGCATATATAACTGGTTAGATACTTTCCTTTTTATGTCCTTAGGAACATTCTGGAATACTAAATACCTTGTTTTTGTTTCTTTCCTTCCCTCTCCATTCATGACTAAGCCTTCCATTTTATCATCTAAGGGACTAGTTTACAATGGACATAGCATACTGATTTTTCAAAGGGTGACACTCTCAGAACAGATTACTTCTAATTTACTGAAGGGAATTCTGCTTTTTTGTTTTGTTTTGTTTT
>NW_006341845.1:0-430 GCF_000327345.1 Myotis davidii
GCATGTACCTGGGTTGCAGGTTTGATCCTTGGCTCTGGTTGGGGCACATGCAGAAAGCAACCAATTGATGTGTCTCTCTTACATAGATATTTCTCTCTCTCTTTCTTTCCCTCCCTCCTTTTCACGCTATCTTAAAGCAATGGAAAAATATCCTTATGTGAGAATTCACAACAACAACAAAAGAAAATTACATGAAATTAATTGGTGGTAGATTAAGAAGGCCGAGAAAAAGCAAAACTAGAGACATACTTCTTTTACATTGATAGGTACAGGATGCTTTAACATTTGCTGTAAATGGGATGGTATATGGACAAGAAGATCATGTATGTGCTCCCTTGAGGGTGGTTATACCTCCAAGGGGTCTGGCATTTCAAAGTTGTGTTAACCCAGGTGCAGAAAAAACAATGGACAGGGCTTGCTTAAGGCAAAG
>NW_006341846.1:0-430 GCF_000327345.1 Myotis davidii
AGAGACCCGCAAAGGCAGTGAGGCTTGGGGAATGCAGGAAGGAGATTCAATCTCCAGCCTTCTGTAAGTGGGTGTGCGTGGCAGCTTTGGGAGCCAAAGTGAACCCGACACCCCTAAATCCCTGCAGAAGACAGCCCAAGCGGGCTTAGGTCCCAGGACTTACACCCTAATACTTAACAACTCCACCTGAATTGTTTGTAAACACGCCACTGAAAGCACGTGCCCACTGACACTCAGAGGTGGGCATCTGCTATAACTTCGTCTCCTCCTCTATCTTTGGCAGATGGACCCTTCTCTGAAGACTGCTGTTCATCCTTTAATAGCCACACTGAACAATGCACTTTAATTTAGAGAGGAGGCTACAGGATCGATAAGAATCAAGTGTTAGTAGGACTAAGAGGTCAGCACTAGAATGTAGGTTCTGGCTTCA
>NW_006341847.1:0-430 GCF_000327345.1 Myotis davidii
ACAACTTCTCCATACAGGTTTTTTGTTTACTATGATTTTGCTTATTTTTATTCTTTCCCGCTTGCTGAGAGTGCGTCTCTATTTTCTCCCCATGTAAAGTGGAGTCCCGAATGGCATGTGTCCTAAGTTCTGGCATTAGGAAAGTCTTTCTGTTGTCTTCATGCCTGAATGCCCCTGCAGATTGTTGACGTTTTGGTTAAACTGATCTCTCAAAATTTTGTAGGAGTGGTTCTCAGAGTGCATTCCACTGAGCACTCCTCTTATCACACATGGAAAAGGGTTTCACCATTAAATACATTTGGGAAAGTGTGCTTGCTAGTAACAGTAACTTAATGTGCAGAGGAGGAAATCTACATCATTTCTGAAAATGTGTAATTGCAAGAGAGATTACATGGAATATTGGAAAGTGATTTTGGTGGAGGAAAAAAAG
>NW_006341848.1:0-430 GCF_000327345.1 Myotis davidii
GATGCTACTAAACATCCTAAGACCCCCCAATGGATGCCCGAACCACAGATGGTATGCAGTCCTAGATATACTATGTTTTTTCCTATGTATACATACCTTTCACTTAAAAGAGCACTTTTCAGTGCTTTCTTTGGTACATCTGGATTGTCAGGATCATGACTCTTGCACTTTGTGGCCATTATTGAGTAAAATAAGGGTTATTTGAACACAAGCACTATAATACCATGGCAATCCATCTGATAACCAGGAGGGTTACTAAATGACCAACAGGCAGGGAGCAAATGTACCATGGAGATGTTGAACAAAGGGATGATTCACATCTGGGGTAGACAGAACAGAACAGCTCTAGATTTTATCACGACTCTCAGAACAGTGCATAATTTTAAACTTAGGAATGATTATTTCTGGAATTTTCCATTTAATGTTTTTG
>NW_006341849.1:0-430 GCF_000327345.1 Myotis davidii
TGCTCTACCCACTGAGCAAAACTAGCTAGGGCTTTCATGAATTCTTTATGGAGAATTCCTTGGGAACCAGCTAAGGACATGGTGAAAGAGAAGTAAGCTTGGCCCATGGGAGTGCCCAGGTGAAACTAGATGAGACATGACAATAACAGATATTCTTTTCATCTTTTATAGGTGAGCAATTGAAAGCTCAAGGGAAATTGATCCTCCCTCCCCCTGTATATTGTTACTGATGAATGGATTACCTTGTGGCTGGTCCATAAACCATGTTATGTTCTTAAGGACTTCCCAAATACATCCAGGAAGTGAAAACAGACATCTATGATATCAAAGGTCCAAGGAATGATTCTGAAGGATTGTGCACAGTTACAGGAGGGAGTGATGTCTGTCAGCTTGGTGATAAGAGAAGAAACTTGGGAAACCAGCCTGAGCG
>NW_006341850.1:0-430 GCF_000327345.1 Myotis davidii
CTCCAGCCATTGCGTAACACTGGCCAGGGAAAAAGGGGCTACTTTTGATTTACTTTCTATATTATATGTGTAAGTTCAGAGTGTCTTTCATAATTTTTAATATTCAATTTGGATATATGTAATTTCTTAAATTATAAATTGTTTTTGATGCTTTACAGCGTGACCTCACACCACTTGCACTTGCTAAACTTGCAAACAATGATGAAATGGTGAAACTATTAGAAAGAAGAGCTGAAAAAGACGATCCGAGAAAATGGTACAATAGTTAGTTTTTTTAAATTTTATTTGGAAAGTACATTTATTGAAGCTGGGGACAGTGAAAGAGGAAGCGCTTCGGATAGAAGAAGCGGGTGTTAGTTGGGACCATCCTAAGCTGCCAGAGAGATTCAAATAAGGCTGCAGGAGAAGACCAGACGTTCCTTTGTCCTGT
>NW_006341851.1:0-430 GCF_000327345.1 Myotis davidii
ACACACACAAAAAAACCCTTCCAATAACAAACAACATCAGTGCCGCTGGACTTCTTTGCAGACAATAGACTTCAAATCTAAGAAAAATAATGTACCTGGATTCAGTATTAATAAAGTATATTACAGTATTTGACCATTACAAAATGTGTTAATAGTCATTATCCCATTCATTTTTACAATTACTTTAGTAGGCAGGTTTTATTCTTTGTTTTCACAGTTGGGGAAATAAGACTCCCAGAAGTTAATTGGCTCATACAAGTCACACATCCAGAGAATATTGCTTCTGGTATCAACTCTGATAGTTAAACTTTGATCATTTAGGGTTGGCTTAATCACATGCTGTAATTGCTTAGAATGCTTCAGTGTTAGTCTCACTCTGCTCCCGCTAACCAGGAAGCAATTCTTTAGAGCAACTACTGCCCTCTGGTCC
>NW_006341852.1:0-430 GCF_000327345.1 Myotis davidii
TATAATGGAGCCAAAAAATTCCTATGGCCTAGTGACATCACAGAACAGATGTGTTGATGGTGCTGCTGGTGTAACAAACCCACTGCACTGCAGTCATACACAGTATCGCACACAGTTATGCACAGTACATAGTACTTGATAATGATAACAGACAACCATGCTACTGTTTATGTATTTGCTATACTATACTGTTTACTTCAGAGTATACAGTTCTATTGATTAAAAACAGGAAGTTTGTTGTAAAGCAATATTCTGTGCTACGCTGGCTACAGCCTCATACATCTCATGTGAACTTTGCCTCTCAATTGCATCATTTTCTCTTGTGCCTGACTTAATCTCGTGTTGTTTGTAATGAGACACAGAGGCTTGTAGCCCAGGAGCAATAGTCTGGACCCAGGTGTGCAGCAGGTTACCATCTAGGTGTGTGTAA
>NW_006341853.1:0-430 GCF_000327345.1 Myotis davidii
CTCTATCCACTGAGCCAAACTGGCAAGGGCAACAACCAGTTTTGAGAGCCAAATGTCTACTGACAAATGACAGTTTCCACTCTGATCTGAGCCTGAATAATCCCCGTGACCTACTTTCTGAATGCATGTGAGAGATGGTAGTCATAGGAATGACACATTCTCCTAAGTAAACTCGTGGTTTTCTGCTGCAGTGATTAGGTTTGCACCCTTTTCTCCATTAAGGTAATGCTTTGAGTTGCAGCGAAACAAAAATAAAATACTATGGGTATCACCATGAAAAAGAGTGAAGAGGGAGTTTTTGTGACTCACTTGCAAAGTTCAATCCTTTAGTCATAGGACTCACCACCTCTCAGAATCATTGCAGCAGCCTGTAGGTGCTTCAACCAGACTAAGTGCTCTTGAAGGACAAGTTCTTGACTGTTCATCTTTT
>NW_006341854.1:0-430 GCF_000327345.1 Myotis davidii
AAGTCCCTGATGTTTTTAATTTTGCTTCCTCTCGCCTATGCTGTGCTGCAAAACCCTTTCTGTTGTTCACCATCCACTGTAACTCTACTTTCCTGTTTCAACCTCCAAGTCATAGTTTTCCAGTTACTGTTACAGAATCTAAATGAATGGAATTCATGAATTCTAAGTAGGAGAAAATTACACTTGGAAGAAAAACTTATATTTATTGCTAAATGAAATATTATCGATCCAATTGCTCTTTTATTCTGAATAGCCAGAAAAATCACTGGTATCAGTCACCTTGGGATGTTATAACAATGCCACAGGCTTGGGAGCTTAAGCAATCAAAATTAATTTTTTCACAGTTCTGGAGATTGGAAGTCCCAGATCAGGGTCCAGACGAGTCTGTTTCTCCTGATAGCTCTTTTCTTGAGTAATATCTCCTTGCAGT
>NW_006341855.1:0-430 GCF_000327345.1 Myotis davidii
CTTGTAAGGTGAATTACAAATCGTGTGGAAATGAGGAGGGTTGAAGAATTGGGGACTTTAAAAAAAATCACCCTGCTTCCTAGGATGCTCTATTTCTTTCTCAAATTGAAAATGATTTATTGTTTTTCATCACACACAATAATAAGCTGTTCCTGCACTGGAAACCGTAGTACCACATCAGATGAAAAACTAGATTCTTGTTATAAGAAAATACCTTCCAGTTGGGGCAAGGTTTAAATTACCTCGAGTCAATATGCAGTTGTAGAGTACTGCTTTGTGCTCAGCACTGAGTTAGGCCCAGAGGCTGCCATGGAAAGTGAGTTAGGGGAGCCCTGGCTGGTCTGGCTGGGTTGGTGGGGCATCATCCTGTGCACTGTAAGGTTGCCATTTCGGTTCTGGTCAGGGCACATGCCCAGGGTGCGGGTTTGAT
>NW_006341856.1:0-430 GCF_000327345.1 Myotis davidii
TCAGACACAAAAGGCCACATACTATATGATTGTCTGTATATGAAAGTTCAAAAATAGGCAAAATTAATCTATGGTGTTGAAAGTTCAAGATTCAGGCTATCCATGGGGAGTAGGTAACAGCTCACTGGAAGGGGAAATGAGGGGGACCTTCTGCCGTCATGGTAATTTTTGTTTCTTGATCTGTGTGTATGTTGGAGGAGAGTGTCTCCTTTTTGAAAATTTACCTGGCTGTAAACTTGATTTGTGTACTTTTTTGTAACAGTATGGATTTTATTTCAAGGGAATGAATACTTAGAGGGAAAAATCACAACCAAAGAGAAACCCTGAACTTATTTTCATTTCAGCAACACTTGCTAAAAAGTTCCACAAAAACAATCCTGTGCTGTGGTTAGAACCCATGTCCACTTTGTAGAGCACTGCTTGTGTTTAC
>NW_006341857.1:0-430 GCF_000327345.1 Myotis davidii
AAAGAACCAAAACACCTTGCTCTGTCTGTTCCCCCAAACCTGGAGCCCTACCCCCTTACAGAAGAGAGGAGAGAGGAGCTACCTGGGTGGTGGGGAAAATGCAGGGGAATTACTTGGAGGAGAGCAGAGGTAGCTCAGGTCAGGGAGGCCAGTGAAGACCAACCAACTTCAGTCCTTCAGAGAAGAGTTACATCAGCTGTGTCTCCTTGCCCTGGGGTCTGGTCCTCCTCTGGACTGTTGCCTACATAATTTCTGGGAACCATCCACTCTGAGACTTCGCTGAAGCCCATCCAATCTGCCCTGTGTGAATGCCACCATACTTTTCTCAATGGCAGGTGACACATAAAGCAAAACAAAGAGGGGGGCCCTTGATACCTAAATAAACAGTGGAAATAAAATCCCAACACGAATGTCTGGCTGGAGCTAGAGA
>NW_006341858.1:0-430 GCF_000327345.1 Myotis davidii
ATAATGCTGCTGTGAATATGAATGTACAAATATATCTTTGAGTCCCTGATTTCAATTCTTTTGAGTATATACTTAGAGGTGAAATGGCTGGGTTTTGCTGTAATTCTAATTTTAATTTTTTTAAGGAACTGCCATTGTGACTGCATCGTTTTACATTTCCACTCACAATCCACCAGCGTCTCATTTTCTTCACACCCTCACCAGCACTATTGAACGCATTTCACCATATTCATCAGGGCAAAGTCAGGTGGAGGGAGGTGCAAGCGGTGGGAGAAGGAAGATGTCAACTTTGAGTAACACGGAGGCACCATCTGAGGGCCCAGAGAGCATTTATTGGGGTGTCCCCACTCCACCCCACCTTCCCAAGGCCTAGGTGTGCCTCTTGCGTGTGGTGAGGGGCTGGGCAGTAAGAACAGGAGCACACCAACTG
>NW_006341859.1:0-430 GCF_000327345.1 Myotis davidii
GGCTTTTGAATATAACCTGTGATGATTAATGTTACATGCCAACTTGGCTAGGCTATGGTGCTCAGTTCTTTGGTCAAACACCCCTCTAACTATTGCCATGAAGGTATTTTTCAGATGTGATTAACATTGAAACCCGCAGACTTTGAGTAAGGCAGATTATCCTCCAGACCATGGGTGGGCCTCATCTAACCAATTGAAGGCCTTAAGAGCAAAGTCTGAAGATTCCCCCAAAAGAAGGAATTCTTCTCAAGTCTGAAACCCAGAGACTCCACTGTCCTGCAGAATTTGGACTCAAGATTGTCACAACTCTTGCCTGAATTTCTAGCCCATGGCCTGTCCTATAGACTTCAGTCCCTAAAATTGTGTAAGCCAATTCCAATTCCTTGAAACAGTTTCTATCTACTCAATCATCTCACCTATCTGTCTGTCT
>NW_006341860.1:0-430 GCF_000327345.1 Myotis davidii
GGCAGCTCTGTACTGAGAAGGGCCTGATTAGATTCCCATTAGGAACAGAGGGGAAGGGGCAAGAACCGGAGAAATCAACAGAACCCATTGGCTGATTGGGTATAGAGAAGAAACGTAGAGAATAGCATACAAAGAGGTTCCTTCTAACCCGTTAGAATTTGACAGCAAAGGTGATAAACAGAGGAAAACATTTTAGGCTAGTGGAGAAATTAGAGGGGAGTGTGGGTCTGAGGATGGGAATGGAAGTACATAGTTAGGAGTCGTCAAGATAGCGTTGATGATTGGTAACTTATGATCTGTCATTATTTCTATTGATGGGTGATTACTGACATAATTTTTGAAGTGTCGATATTCCTGTTGGTAAAATTGATCTCAGCTGCATAGTTATTTGTTACCAATGTCCTCCCTTTACTGAGTTAAAACTGATAGA
>NW_006341861.1:0-430 GCF_000327345.1 Myotis davidii
CAGGGAATATACTTACCTTTTAAGTAGGTCTGTATTTGTGTAGCTAGATGAATGTCTTAGATATATACTTAATATTATGAATGAATATGAGAAAGTGTATGGAAGTGAGGCTTTGTACAGCATATTACTGCTATCATCTGCATGGCTCTAATGTGGCTACATGTTTTGGTGTGTCAAGCCTGTATTAACATTCCTCAGACTGACAGTGACAGCAGCCTTTATGTCTCCACCCTCCTTTCTCCTCCCAGCTGCCTTGGAAATCAGCAATATTTGCAAGGTAAAGATTCTCATGGGTAGTTATTTGATCTTCTTTCATCCAGTTTTACATTTGCAGATAATTGGGTACCTAAGATCCCAGCAGGTCAAAACTCTCTATCCTTTGCTGTCTTATGCTGCTTCATCTTTACTTGATTTTCTGGATTTATCCTTA
>NW_006341862.1:0-430 GCF_000327345.1 Myotis davidii
TCCTCTCTGAAATCAATACAAATATATTTTTTAGAAGAATCTATCTGAAGTACCATGAGAACATCACCTAATCCTAATATAATTTATCATCCAAACCAAGTCTCTATTGTTTGGGGCAAATTAAACCAATTTGAGTCACCAGAAAAACAAGCATTAACTGGAACAGTCCAGGGCAAACTAAGCTCTACCCACATATTAGGTTGTCCTAACTAACTCACCATAAGTTAAGTGCCCAACTATTTGAAGTATTATATGGCTAACATATTTTTAAAGCTGAGTCAATTGCACTATAATTTTCATACTGTAAAAATTGACTCTGTGTATATAGTCCTATGAATCTGAACAATCATAATGAGTTGTGTAATCAAAATCAAGACATAGAATATTTCACTGCAAGATTTATAGTTAATCCTCTCCCTGACCGGGTTAG
>NW_006341863.1:0-430 GCF_000327345.1 Myotis davidii
TTAAGACACTGGGAAACCAACAATACTGACTTGGCACTCCTCTGAAAGAAACTTTAAAAATTATCTCTGCTTTGGTACCTAATTTGTGTGGCTTTGTTATTTGGGGGGCTGCAGTAAGTTATCAGCTATAGGGACACCAAAATCTCCAGGAACAGAGAGATAATATTCTGACCTCACACATTGTCGTCATAGTGGGCGCTAGCAAGTGATAGCATGGCACACCTGTGTAGCTTTACAGGCAGCAGAGGACAGAACATCTACTAAAGGGGCCAAGTAGAAGGGAGGATCCTAGTGATGCACATGATAAAAGAGAGGACTCATGATATGCTCAGAAATAACTGGGAGAACTATGTGTGTATGTGTGTGCATGGGCGTGCACACGTATGTCCTGCCAGAACCACTACAGCAGTGGTTCTCAACCTTCCTAATG
>NW_006341864.1:0-430 GCF_000327345.1 Myotis davidii
TCTTCAATAAATCTCCACCTTTGCTATACCACTCTCTGTTCGTGGCTGAGCTTGGTCAACTCCTGCTCTAGAATATCACCCGGTTGGAGCAGGTAAATCCCAGGCTTTGGTTTCAAACAAACTGGGTTCCAACCTGCTACTTAAGAGGGATGAGGATGGGTACCCCAGTCCACACAACCATTGTCAGAATTAGATGAGATGACATGGGGGAGCACAGAGCAAAGTGCTCAGCCGAGAAGACGGAAATAAAACAGAACTTGGCTGTTTCCAGGCACCGCCCCGACCTTGCAAAAAGCAAAGGTCAGGTGAAAGGTCTTTTCTAACACATCCCCACCAGTCATGGTGCTTGTCCCCGTCAAATGCCGCCGGCTTCCTATAGGCCTCTGTGTGACAGTCACACACAGTCTTTGAGCACAGATGCCAATGAGGA
>NW_006341865.1:0-430 GCF_000327345.1 Myotis davidii
CCTGTGAAAGGGTCGTTCGACCCCGAACGGGTCAGGACCCACAGGTTGACAACCGCTGATCCAGGCGTTGGTGACCAGTCATTAACTTGTGACTTAGAGTATCTTTTTCCCTTCTCAAGCTTAATAACATTACACTGGTTAGTGTAAACTTTTCAGAGTTGGTAAGTGTTTTATCCAATTTCCCCCTTTTGGATAAAAGATGTAGAGACATTGGAGAAAGAATATTAACTGCATTTAAGTGTGCATTGTCTGTTTCACCATCATAATGGAACTTTTTGTTTTCCAAACTGCACTTCTGCACTTGTTTTTCTTATTTATTTGGGTTATACTAGTACATTGTGACTCCCTACGCCCGGTTTGCACTATACCAGTATGAAGACAAGCCTTATCTGGAGGAGGTTATTGTTTGCTTTTGTTAAAAGTTTTTTTT
>NW_006341866.1:0-430 GCF_000327345.1 Myotis davidii
TGTCTGACTCCCAACTCCTTACTCTCCTGCTTTAAGAAGGAGACAGTAGAACAGTTCCACACTGAGGACTGGATGTGAAGGAACATCCGGCATCATTTCCACTGAGTGAGTAAGTTCATCACAGATCTATAGAGAGGTGATGTGTAGGCAACAGTGAAAGATGTATAAAATCAATCTTTTGTCCTTAAAATGTTCTTTTTCTTCCATGAACCAACTAAATGGAAGAGATGGTAGACTAGAGAGAAAAAGACAACATACTTGAATGGAAATATTTATATGGAATAACAATAGATTATTTATAAGAATTCTATAGGATCCTCACCCTGGCAAATGTGGCTCAGAGACTTGGAGCCTCCTCCTGTACACCAAAAGGTGGCGGGTTTAGTCCCCATCTAATAGTAAAGCTGCATTTTGTACAAGAAGAAATATA
>NW_006341867.1:0-430 GCF_000327345.1 Myotis davidii
CCTGACCAAGAATCGAACGGTGACCCCCTGGTTCGTGGGTCCATGCTAAACCACTGAGCCACACCAGCTGGTACTACATCTAGTTTTGTTCTCTTCCTTACCTTTCACCTGCACACACCCTTCCAATTTACATTCCATTTTCAGCTAGAAAATAACTCTAAGGAAAAACATAAAAAATTATGATAAATATGGAAGTTTCCTTGTAAAAAAAACAAAAATGCTACTGGCTGCCCTTCTCTTCCAGCTTAAAATGCATGAGCTTTGTAATAAATGCTTCCCCTAATGGAATAAAGTCTTCTCTTACTATTCCTAATTCTTGAAACTCTTCAGTAAGTCTGCTTAGCAGGAAAATATTTTATTATAGAATAAAAATGTAGAGCTTCACCCTGCTCAATGTGGCTCACTTGTTTGGAGCATTGTTCTTTGCACC
>NW_006341868.1:0-430 GCF_000327345.1 Myotis davidii
ATAGAACTACCATATGATCCAGCAACCCCACTTCTGCATATATTTTCCAATGAAAGGAAATCATTATCTCGAAGAGATATCTAACCTGCCTTGTACATTACAACATTATTCACATTAGACATGATGTAGAAACAGCCCAATATATGTATCTCCCAACTGTCTATCAACAGATGAATGACTAAACAAAATGTGGTGTATAAATACAATGAACTGTTGTTCAGCCTTAGAAAGGAGGGACATTTCTGACACATGCTACAACATGGGTGAACCTCAAAGACATTGTGCTAAGGAAAAATATTGTATGATTCCACTTGTGGGTTAAATTCATAAGGACAGTAAGTAAAATACTGGTTGCCAGGGCCTAGGGGGAGAGGAAGAATGAGGGTTTACCAATGGTATGGGGTCTCAGTTTTGGAGGATGAAAAGTTTC
>NW_006341869.1:0-430 GCF_000327345.1 Myotis davidii
CATTCATCTTATTTTTCCTGTCAATCTCTGTTTTCATTCTGTTGTTTTCCTGTTTCCTTGCATGTAGTGACCATGAAAATGGATCTCTCATGTCTCCAACTGCCACAGATGCTGCATTCTGAAATATATAATCGCGCTTGTGTGAGGCCACACTTTCAATGACAATTTCTGAGAAAGTATTGAGCGTGGCAGGAATATTTAGGCAGACTTGTTCTCAGGAGATGTGCAACTCTTCTAATGGCTGGCTTTAGTGTCAGCCTTGATGAAAGTTTCACAGAATTCTGCAATACTCTACAGTTTTCTCTCTGCATGTCCTTCTCTCATTCACAAAGGTAAGGCCTGCATCATGTATAACCTGAAATTCTGAAGCAGGACTTGAAGAAATTTGGATGCAGCCTCTCGAGGTTGTTGGCTGCTCTGCTCTGAACCT
>NW_006341870.1:0-430 GCF_000327345.1 Myotis davidii
GTCAGCCAGATCTTACAGACAGATTGAATAATTTGTCCTGTGAAATGAGTTCCCTGGTCACTGTGGAGCTCTGAGGGGATTCCCTAAGTGGGGAAGATAATTTCTAGGAGTAACTCATTTACTGCTGAGGCTGTAGCTTTGCAGCATGAGAATGTTTCCACGCAAAGAGAAAAACATATAAATCATTACTAACATGTATTTGTATCCTTGAGAAGGGGGCAACTGAATACTTGCCTCAAAGGGTCCTAAAGGCAAGGGAAAATGCCCCCTAGAGGTATGAGTGGGCTTTCCAGGGCTGCCCTTGGGGAAGATTTGGTATTTTTGGTCTGCCTAGAAAGCTATCTATGGAAATGGCTTCCAGTAGTATTGTTTTCCCCATAAAATCATGTTCTCAGCATTCCAGTGAGTTAAGTCATGTACATATTGTAAT
>NW_006341871.1:0-430 GCF_000327345.1 Myotis davidii
TTTTGTGGAAGAGCCGGTTTTGAAGTGCAGGAAGCATAGTACATACTTCACCCCATTTAATTCTCTAAACAACCCCATTCAAGAGATTGTACAATTTACCACCACAATTTTTTGAAAGAGTAAAGTGAATCAAAAAGTTAAGCAATTTGATGAAAGACACACAGATTGTATGCCCCACTCCTGTTATTCACACACAGAGCTGTCTGACTTCATGTGCTTTCTTAACCCCAGCGCAATTTCTTCTCAAGGCAAAATTTTCACAGTGCCTGGAGCATCATAACACTATCTAAGTCTTGGTCTGCAAGTAGCATAATTAATGAGCAAAAATGATGCCCGTCATTTATAGCCAGATGCCTAGAATCAATAAATAAAAAATGTGGTCACTATTCTCTGAGCAGTAAGGTTACAAAGAAACATTTAAATAATTGTT
>NW_006341872.1:0-430 GCF_000327345.1 Myotis davidii
CACCATCATCACAATCATCACCATCATCACTACCATCACCTCCATCATCACTATCATCACCATCATCACCATCGTTCCCACTGCCCAGGACTGACAGGGAACCGGGCCTTGGGGGGTTATTAAACACCAGAGCGTAATTCCTGTTAACATTTCCAATGTGGACACCTTCATGAGAGCGGACATGATTTTGGCCAGACATCCTGTGAGGAAATTAGTTCCTTTGGCTAAAGTATCTTAATAATGACAATGACATCGAGGTTAATTGCTTCATCTGGATCCTCACGGCCGCTCAAGTCCCTGCACAGCCTGTGCCAGACCTGGAGCCCGGGCTGCCGCATTCTGAGCCACCTTCACGGAGCGATAGCCAGGTCAGGACTCCGGGCGGCTGACCCGCCTAGGTCTGTGATGCGTGAAGCTGGTGGCCAGAGCA